>NW_012236493.1:0-112568 GCF_000787575.1 Acytostelium subglobosum LB1 | reverse complement strand
AACAACCCCCCCCCCCCCCCACTCGACGATCAAACTTACATCGCCAAGCCCCCACCCATTCAATCAGCCCCCTTCCAACCACCTGATATGAAAATGATCAAAGTCGTCTTTGGGTGGGGTAAGTAGTTGCTTGATCATTTTGGATGAATAATTGAGATGGATGGATGAATCTAGATACATTAGTTAACATTATGCCTAACACGAACCTGGTAAGTACGTCAGCGGAGATGACATCAACACACACAATGAACGGAAAGGAATGTAATGAAATGGAAAGAATACAAATGAATGATTGATGACATTGATTATGATATTGTAAATATTGCCGGCATGTCCATCCATGTGGTCGACCCACCCATTGGACGAACCGCCGACCGTGAATGACGGTTGAGGTGAGCGGGTTTTACTCAGAGGCGCCGCGTAGTTTTTTGAGTGCTCGGTTGCGCTCACCGGCGCGAGGCACGAGTTTGAACCAGTTACCGTGGCGATGTACATAGTAGCGAGTCTTGATCACTATGGCCACGATTATTACCACGACCAGGACAAAGCCCACTGATCCACACACAGCTGCCACGATCACGTAGTTGGATTTGTTGTTGGAGGCACATGGGTTGGCCTCTTGGTGTGGATTGACCAACACACTAAAGTCTGGATCAAGGATGCACTCATTGCACATTGGCAGGTAGATGCCGATGCGCGTCACCTTGGTTCCATTGTCCGCGCCATCAGAACTTTGGCTGAGTATGTTGGTGGCTGAGAATGTTGGGCGGCCATCGGACATTGAGCGATTGATGAAGCGACCGTAGAATGTCACGTCATTTCGCTCATACACAAGGTAGTTCAGGTTGTTTAGCGAGTCCTGGCCATAGTGTTCGCTTGTCTGATCAGCGCCACATGTGCTCTCGGCTGATTTGATTGATGAGGATGTGGAGACCACGACACGGAGTACGTTGGACGACTTTTGGAACTTCCAGCCAGTGATCACTAGCGACACTTTGAGCGTGCCAGGTATGTAATCACGAGTGATGCCGGCAAATGTTACGGTGCTCGATGTCTTGTAGACGTCAAAGATGGCGGTGACATTGGCGCCATGACTGGTGACCGTGGAGTAGTTGACGGTGGATTTGATATCCGACTCAGTCTTGATGGTGGTCCATTGAATGAGTGATTGATTGTTGACCACAGCATCGAGTGAGTCCAACTCCTCAATCGATGTGATGTTGAATTGGAACAATGCGTTGGCCAGAATGGTGGTGCTGCTTGGTGTCGTTTCACTCAGCTCCTGTTCGACCTCTGCGACTGGTGTCTGCTGGTATGAGCAGTCGGGACCGTAGTATCCCACGGGGCAGGTGCATAAGCCCATCTGGCAGATGCCAGTTCCACAGCCCTGTGGACAAGCAACGGTGTCTGGCGAGATGTAGAACAGACGCGATGAATCCAGCAAGAAGCCTGCGTTGTTGATCACCATCCTGACTTTGCCCAATGACTTTGTTGGCTTGAGATCGCACACAACTTGGCTGGCTGCCATGCTTGAGATGGGGCAGTTGACGCCATCAACTGTCACTGTGGTGTTGTCATCGGCCACACCATTGGCGTAGAATGTGCCTGTTATGGTGACACTGCCGCCCGACTGTCCAATGGCAGACACTCCACTGACTAGTGGGAATGAGCGGAAGTACGATGTAGTGAAGTTGTAGGATAATGATGGTGGGTAGGGACTGTCTGTCCAACCAACAGTGTGCGTGCCTTCTGGTAGGTCGACACGCACCTGACATGAGACAAAAGACGTGTCACGTGAAAAACATACCAAAGTCTCACCATTCAGTCTAACAATGATATCCTTCACATTGACGCCAGAGACACGCATCAACAATATATTCTCCATCTGAATGAATGATGCTGAATCAACGGTTGGGGCTGTGTGGAGAATGTGTCAGTTTGTTTGAATATATGAACGATCAGTGGAGTGATTGATTAACATACCTGCCATGAGTATGGGGAATGTTTGATTGGGTTGTTCAGCACTGAATTTGATTGAGATGGTACCATTTTTAACTGCTGTCTCTGGTACTTTGAAAGTAAAGTTGAAGTTTGGAATGATTGGAGTGAGGCCTGATGTGGTGCCAAAGCCTCCCCAGCCAAGGTTCTTGCCAGTGATGTAGATTAGGTCACTGCGCACGACAAATCCGCCACTGGGTGCATTGTTGATGTAGCCACATTCAGTGGAGGGTGTATAGATCACCATGGACGCATCGAACCACACCGCTATATATGATTTGTAGCAATAGAAGCATTCGCCCATTGCCGTGATCTGATTGCCAACCATGTTCATGCGGGCGATTGAACATAATGATGGCTGTGATCCATTGCCCCTAATCTGATTGTTGGATAAATCCAGGAAATCCAAGTTCCAATATGTCACCTTGGCAATATCCAAGCTGATCTGATTGCCTGACAATATCAATGTCTTGAGTACGTCAGTAGCTGGTGGAAGTGATACATTGCTCATTGGTGTATTCTGTTCAGAACTAATGTATGCGTGAGTAGATGTCCACGTCAATCATTCAATCAATCAATCAATCATAATTGGAACTTACTAGGTAGTGAGGGCTGGAGGGAATGAGGTGAAGAATATGCTTGGTCTTGGTGCATTGTGATTGAGATAGATTTCGGTGAGCTTGTCGAGACTGCCTACTATTGGCTGTGCGTCAGAGTTGAAGATACTCAACTTATTCAGGAGTGGGGTGTTGATGGTCAGTTCAACCTTTGGTAGGGCAGCGAGACCATTAAGTGTTCTATTTTGAATGAATGGGATTGTTGTTAGTTGATGGTTGGATTGGTCGATCAAAGGTGTCCAACAACATACAAGATGGAAAGAGATGGAATTTGGATATTCAATATCGCAGAGGCCTTATAGTTCAAAGTACTATTTGATGTTTGGCGAGAGAGTGTCAGTGAGTGGGTGATGGGCGAAGAGAGATCAGGCTAAACATACAGGTTGGTCACCTTTGGAAGTGATGATTGAGTGATAAGTACTGGCGATTGAATCGAAGGATCAAGGATTATATCACTATGTAATGTAATGTATTTGGATTAATTGTTAGAAAATATGAATGAATGAACTCAACCCAATATCATGTCTCATGCTTACAGATTGCCAATAACATTATTGGATGTTACATTTAACAATTGTTCAAACATTAAATTCGACTTGATTGTCCTGGTCATTGATGATGGTGTTAGTCTATCATTCATTCATTCATTCAATCAATCAATCAATAAATGACCATGGTAACTTACAATCTCTGAAGCAATGGATGCTGGAATAAAGAGGTTGGTGCTTTGCCAGATACAACAGGTCCAAGGAAATCACTAATGACCAATTCAAACCAAAGTGATATTATTAGTATTAATCTAAAAGTGATCTGATCCAATCGATGTACATACATTGCCAATAAGTTGGGGAATGCAGTGACTATATCAGCTGTGAATGGTGGTGGAGCGATTGGACTATAGTTTAATCTATTATCATTATGACAAGTTAGTGATGTGATCCAGAGGATAGTATTTGATACCATACATACAGAACAGTTTGAAGGTTTGGCGCATATAGATCATTCAATATCATAACAGTTAGATTAACAGGTAACTTGGTAATGGCTCTATGAATGTTTGTTTGATTGATTGATTGATGTTAGTACAATGAATGAAAGAATGATTGAATGGGTATTGGATTAAATGATGGGAACTTACATGTTGACAAGATATAACATTGAGTATGGAGATGTCGTCGATGGAGTGTTAGCTGGTTGTTTGGGTGCTGCGGTTTGAATGTTGGAGGACCATCCATTTGTTGTAGATGATTGATCTAAATCCCTCAACTGATTGAGAAAGGGACTAGGTGCAGTGGCAGATGCTTTACTGGTGGTGACAGCAGTACCACCTCCTGACGCACCAGTAGATGTTGTAGTTGTTGTTGTTGTTGTTGGAGATACTGGTGAGGCTGCATCAATATTTCTTCAATCATTAATGATTAGTTAGTGAATATGTTAGTGTTATTCCGTCGATCAATCAACTCCACCAATCTTGGATACTTACATTGATATAATATTCTGTGCAATGTCACAAACAATACCATATGCTTGACACTTTGGAGATGGCAATGCCAAATTCCAGGTCTTCTCAATCCAGTTTAAAGCATCCACTGATCAAGTAAGTTTGTGTGTAAGTGTGAGTAGTGTGATGGGATGGAAGGACATCAGTCATTGCGATGATTTGTACACATACAGTCGGCTTGAGTCTGTGAATAAACTAATGTCGGTAATAACAACAGAAGGCCCAACAACATAAATGTGATGATCTTCAACAAGTTACTTGTGGGCTGCTTTGACAACATGTTGTTTGTGTGAATGAGGAATGAGTTACTGCGCGAGGCTATTGATGATTGATGATGTTGTGTCTGCCCAATCTATTGATATTGATATCGATATTGTAGGATAATAATAAGATTATGTATTTATGTGATTGTGTATTCTAGAATGTATAAATATATATCTAGTCCATCAATCGACCAATCAGGTGACATTCATGATGTACATTATGGACCGCCTTGTGCTTCCTCTAATTTGAAGGGATCAAACATCTAAGAATATCTTGTTGTTCGATCATCAATATCTGTTACGACCTTTCGATGATTTTTTGATAGACCTTCTGGTGTCATCCCAGGACTTTGAAAGATGACCTTAGTTTAGCTTAGACCTCAAGGGATAAGGTTCAATCGAGAAGATCATCCTAATCTAAACAACTATGTAAATGTAGTACTACTTTTCATTCTTTAATTTATAAGTGTAAAGAATGAATGAATATATGAATGGAATCGGAGTTAGAGTAAATTGGAGTTTGAGAGTCGATCGAGAAGTAGATGGATGTAATCGGGATCACATTGTGTTGTATTGGATGCACGGATGTAGGACCAACAACAGACACTTAATAAGCATGTAGTACGACTACATGTCTTGTCTTGGATACCAGAGTTGCAGAGCATATGCATGGTTGACAATCACATACATGATGTTGTTGTAAAGACTGAATGAACACCAATCAATCACGTCAATCAATCAATCAATGAGCAAAGTCGATGCCCCTTCACTAAGATTAGGACTTAATTGATGGACCATCCACAGCTCCACACATCTCCACATCTTGCCCTAATCCATCATCTATCTACCAATCAATCACACTACTGATCAACTCCCACACACAATCTCAACCAAACAAACACACACACACACACACATACACACACCAACCAAAGAAGAGGGGTCGACTGTCAGGCAATCAATCACTACGCGGCAACAACAACAACAACCCAACCTCCTCAATTGTCTATGGTCAGATGACCATCCTATTCTGTGTGTGAATATGAGTATGTGCTTTGGAATACTTACATACATCTTCGCACACACACATACTTAACATCCATTCATGTGAGAGTATAAGAGTGAGTGACTGATGATATATGTATGATATAAATCATACCCCCATAGCTATTATTAACGATTACTACTACCACTACCACTGCCATTACCACCACCTATTATAATCAATCAATCAATCAATCAATCACAATCAATCATCATTGTGTTATTGATAATATTATAATATTAATCGCATACATACATATAACAATTTATATATTATTTCTATCTGTATCACCATCAACATCATCTCTAGTGATTGATCATCAATCAATTGTGAAGATAATTACATTCAATTCCATTCCATTCCAGACTCCAACCAAAACATCTTCAACCAGAACATCGATATAATATTAATCTTGATCATATTAATAATTAACAATGGGAGCCTGTGTATCTAAAGTTAAACATGTCCATGTTTCCAATCCATTCCACCGACGCGGACATCATGGAAAAGAGAATAAACATGCCAAAGCTGATGGTGCACCAGCTGAACCACAGACCAAGACAGCTGAGGTCAAGGCTGAAGAGAACATCTCATCAGCACGTAAGTCTACTTCACATTCATTCATTTCCAAGTATCATATGTCTACATCCTACTCACACGACCACCCTCTCCCTCTTCATCTCAAACTTCCAACTTCCAACTTACGCGACTATAACAGATGACATATCAATTGGACTTATCGATGATTATTATGTAATTGGAAAGGAACTTGGAAGGTATGTATATACAATACTGTACAAAGATTGTTATGGTAACTAACTAACAATCATATATAACAGAGGAGCATTTTCTGTTGTAAAGGAGGGTACAAAGAAGACTGACAATGAGAAGGTCGCTCTAAAGTATATCGAGAAGAAGTTTGTCAAGAAGAAGCATATTGAGCAATTGAGAAGAGAGATCGATATCATGAAGAAGGTCAATCATCAGAATGTGCTCGGTCTGAAGGAGATATATGAGAGTGATACTCACTTGACCTTGGTAATGGACTTGTATGTGTATCATTCAAAGTGATAGAGATAGAGACTATTACATAGATTGACTGACTGACATGTTATAATATAGGGTAACTGGAGGAGAACTGTTCTACAAGATTGTAGAGAGAGGATCCTTTACAGAGAAGGACGCTCGCAATGTTGTTAGACAGGTGTGCAATGGAGTTGAATACCTTCACTCTCAGGGCATTGCACATAGGGATTTGAAGCCAGAGAACTTGTTGTGCTCGGGCGATGGCGAGGACATGATCATCAAGATCGCAGACTTTGGCCTGAGCAAGATATTTGGTGGCGGCGAGCAACTTGAGACGAGCTGTGGCACCCCAGACTATGTGGCGCCCGAGGTGTTGACCGGTGGCAGCTACGACAATGCCGTGGACATGTGGAGCATTGGAGTGATCACCTATATCTTGTTGTGTGGCTTCCCTCCCTTCTATGCATCAAGCCAGAACCTCCTGTTTGAGAAGATCCTGACGGCCGACTACGACTTCCCCGAGCCTGAATGGACACATGTATCCGAGTCTGCCAAGTCATTCGTGCGTGCACTAATCGTAAAGGATCCAGAGCAACGATACACCGCCAAGAGATGTCTGGAGGATCAGTGGATCACTGGATCCGAGGTCAATCAATCAGACCTTCACAGCCACTTTGCCGAGAAGATGAAGAAGTACAACGATCAGCGTAGGAATGCCCAGCCCAACAACAACTAAAGTAATGTTGTTTGTGGCCTTGTTTGTGGACCGTCATCCAACCTCTATTATTTCCAAGCATAGACAGATAGTAATATAATGTAATAAACCAATCATAAATAATAATACACTTGATTGTATTATCCATCAACTTCCAAGAGTGATTGGATTGATTGATTGATGTTTATAGGCCTTTTGTGTTTTATTGTACATGGATGGTGTCCACTAATACTAGAGTGGACTCTGGGAATGTGATAGTGATTGTGAATGATTGATTGATTGATGGTAGAGTTGGATTGGCTACCAGATGCATAATTAAATAACATGAGAGCTTTGATTGATCATCATATGTGAAAGTATGTGTGAGATGATTGAGTTGATTGAGTGAATGATTGGTGGATGAGACTATGCAGATACAATTGGTTTGTTGATGTTGTTGAGTGTTTGGGCCAGACCTTCATCCTCGGAATGAATGGATAGCTTCCTCTTTCCAACAAGACTTGGACTGGAACTGGAGCTGGTCTTGGATGAGGTGATCAAGCCAGTTAATGAAGACTTCTTTTGATGTCTGGATCCTCTCTTTGATTTCTTGGACGACGAAGATGATGATTTGGACTTCTTTGAAGTTTGATTAGACTCATCATTATCGGAATCAGAGTTCTGATGAGAAGACATGTACTTGGACACCTCCTTTGATGACCCAGAGTCCTCATCAGAGTCGGTGGCATGTGGGTGAGCAGCTGCCTTGAGTTGGAGCAGCAATGGATTCTTCTTGGGCTCGACATGGTAGTGATGATGTCCACGTGGCGATGACACTGGCGATGATGAACTCTGATGTGCAAGATTGGAGAGTGGCGACAATGGTGACCTGGGCGAGGAATGTGCTCCATCATGAGCGACCTGTGACAGAATGGACAGGCTGTTGGGAGGTGGCGTGGCGCCACCACTGCGAGACAGCAACAATGGTGATGATGAACCACCTTGGCTCAGTGAGATGGCCTCCATCAGCATTGGTTGTTTGTTATGGAAACCAATACCCGATATCAGAGGTGTGAGTGAGCTGTGGCCTGCTGGTGTGGAGCTTCGCGATGGGGTGGCCGAGTGTGGTGGGGAGTTGGAGTCATCGTCTTCATCATAGTCAGGCTCATCTATGAACAGGTCCTCATCAGTGTGCTCACCAGACTTGTTGCGCAGTCCAGACTCGTCCGAGACACTTAGGCGTCGGCCATCCGTGCCCTTTCTTCTCTTCTCTTGTCGCTTGTTGGAAAACCATGTGGTGACCGCAGTGTAGTTCATCCCCAGCAGGCCGGCCAGTTTCTCCTTCTCCTCCTTGTTGGGGTAGTTGTCCTTGTCAAAGAAGGACTTTAGCATGGATGCCTGCTCCTTCTTTAAGCGGGTCCTCCTCTTCTTCTCCTTCTCCTTGTCACTGTTGCTGCTGTTGTTGCTCTTGGTGCCAAGGCTGAACTTGGAGTCTGAGTGTGGGCTGACGGGGGGCGACGACGAGTCGCCAAAGTTTGAGGAGCGGGGGCTTCTCACAGCCATGCTACTTGTGTTGGCGACGCCATTTGGAGAGAGGACAGGTGTGATCTTGGCAGAGTTTGGTGGTGACAGGCCTTGGGATGCGGCGATTGTGATGGCTGGAGACAACTGAAGTGGTGGTATTACATTTGCTGGCTTACTTGGACTGGCTTGGGATGTAGTTGGAGTCGATGTGGATGTGGATGTTGGAGTGGATACGATGGTTCTGGGTGTGATAGGTGGCGATGGTTGGTAGGGCGAGTATGTGAACGATGGCTTGGCCTTGAGACTGGGTGAGTTGGCAATGATCGGTGAGCCGCTGAGCACCACCGGCGAGTTTGAACTCTGGACGGAGGGCGAGCCGCCACGGCCCGTCAGCAGAGGCGACTGCTGGCTGAGTGCCATAAAGTTCTGGGCCGCCTGCTGATGCAGATGCATCTGAAGTATTTGGTTCTGTTGCTGCGCTTGGATCAACTGCTGTTGCAACATGTGGTGTTGCTGGATAAGATGAAGTGTGGCGGGCTGTGGAGGTGGCGTTTGGAAGTAGGCTGGGGGTGGAGGTGGTGGAGCTTGGAAGTAAGCCAATGGATTACCATTTGTAACCATTGTTGGTTGTGGTTGCTGTTGTTGTTGGAAAAAAGCTGGAGGTGCAGGTGTTGATGTGAATGATGGTGATGGATATGGTGGAGTAGGAGTATGTGTTTGAGTTTGAATTTGAGTTTGTGGCTGTGCCTGTGGCGGCACAACTGGTAAAGTTTTGTCTTTGGCCTCGGCCTTATTTGAATTTAAAAGCATTTCTATCTCCATCTTTATCTAAAATAAATCAGAATATTAATAACTATTATTCCAGTTTCATGTGATTGATTGAACTTACAATTTAGTTATTGTTATACATAAAATAGAGAGTTACTATGAATGATTGATTGATTGAATGATTGAATCGTTCGTTGTTGTTGGTGCGAATGGATAAGAATACAGTACTCTGGAGAATTGTTAAGTGAGTGGCCTTGGATTGTTAGTTGGACGATGTTGATTGGATAAGAAGGTAGGTTGTTGTTATACAAATAAGATTGTTGTTGATGGATGTTGATGTTGTTAATTGATTAAATGGGCAAAAGAGGAGATTGATTAACCGACATATAGCCGAGCCGTCACCATCCCGTCGATTCCAGACTCCTACTCCTACCTGCCCACCTTGCCCCTGTGACACACACACACACTCATGGTATTCATGTTGTCATTCCATTCATTAGGCTTGAACATATATACCATCAATCACACAGACATACATAAACAACAGATAGGTAGGGAATGAAGGTCACACGACCATACCATGCCAAAGCCCAAAGGTCATGGATAAAGTGTAACCTTTCTAAGCTAGATATGGCGAGGTGAATCGAGACCAACCAACTTCAAGGACGCATAGAGGGAGGGGTGAGGCAACAACAGTGTTGTAGTTGTTATTGTTGTTGTTGTTGTCGCTGAGAGATGAAGTGTATAACCGATCTCTGGCACTGGTGCGACAACAACAACAACACTGGTGTGGTGAGGGTGATTGGCTTGGTTGGTCGTGGTCAGGCCACAATCACCTTCAAAGACACACAAACACAAACAAATAATCACAAACACACACACACACACATAAACAAAGTAATAAAAATAGACGCACGCAACTTTGTTGTTGGAAGAGGATGATACACTTGGCGGATAGTGTATGATCGATACCGATGGTGTGTTGGAATATTTGATTGATTGATGGGTATGGGCATGGTATGGTATGGCATAGTATGGTATGGTAGAGATAGAACAACAAACAACAAACAACAACATTATATTTATATTATTTATAGTGGGGCTGACCAGCCAATCAATCAAAGACAACAACAACACGTGATTGATTGAATGAATGAATGAAGATTGACAATTTGTCATTCATACCTTGGGTTTGCTGTTTGTTCACTGAATGATAATCCAAGCGTGCAGTCGTTGTTGTCGATGATGTATCTCTCTCTCACTACTGTATCTTTATGTTTTATATTTGTTGTTGTTGGATTGATGTGTTGTTGGATGGTTTAGAACGACTGTCTCAGGTGGTGAATGTTTGATTAATTGATTGACAGCCGGAGCTGGTCGTCCTTGGTGTTGAAGGTATGAATGAATGAATGGATGGATAGGTGAAGGGGGGGTGGACTAATGGAGGCCAAAGATGTAGTACTACTGTAGTACTAAACTAAATATGTGGAAGTGATATCTTTTGGGATGTCGTTTAAAAGACAGGATAGGTAGGTAGTAGCCATGTATGTGTGGGCTTGGCTGACACACTAGGAAGGTGTTTGGCACCACCAAGCAAGAAGGGATGAGCATTGTAATAATGAGAGTACCGAGCAAAGAGGATATACTCTAGAGTATGAGTGTGATGGTGAACGGACGGATGGATGGATGTGGATGTGATGCCAAGTCGTTTAAAATATAAACGTCGTTGTTGGCGACACCAATCACACACACAATAGTGGTGGTAGAGATAGAACACCAAGGAGGACTCGCACACCTGACTAAGCCCTTTATCAACTTAATGTTAGAAACACGTGCTAAACATAAAGGCAGATCAACAACAACAAAGGTGATGAAACAAGATTGTGTGTGTTTGTATTTGTGTTAGAGTGTGTGTGTGTGTGTGTGTGTATTAGTTGTGATCAAACCACCCCGCTGATTGGGGGAGGTAGAGAAGTGTGTGTGTCATTTATAGCATGCTCTATTGCGTTTCCGATAGGTGGGGGCTAATGGTTGTGGCCTGAACTGGTAATTGATGGATGATGAGGATGGATAGTGTAATAGGCCTATCATCGACCTGTCATGATTGATCTCTGCCTCTTTGAGGCAAGACGTGTACACACCAACAACAGACCATTATCCATTGCCAACTTTTGATGGATCGGTGTGTGATTGATCATCCACTCATTATGAACATATAAATGAAAAGGTATCAATCGTTGTAAGCTTATACCCACACACCAATCAATCAATCAATCAATCCATCGTCTATCGTCTATCCAATTATCGATCGTACTTTTAAACAAAACAACAGATACTAATTGAAAGGACAAACATCCAATCTTGTCTTGACTGACTCCTTACGTTGATTAGTTGATCAAGTCAATGTATGTGTGCTAGGTTCCTGTTATCTTTACTTTATGACTATGTATTAAAAGTGAATGAATGAATGAATGAATGAACAAATAATATCTCTAGTAAGATGATTGATGACGATGTACAAGACTGTTTGATTGATGATGGAGTGATGATCGAAAGATTCTCAATAAGTTGTACTTTATTGTTCTGATCATGGGCAGAGCGTATAACAATTGTAACATTGCGAAATTGAACACAACTTGATGGCCTTCAAGTTTGCCCATCCTACAGCCACACTGCCGCCTTTGATCCGGCAAGTTTGATGAAACAGTGTGGGGCTACAGGTACGTCCCCCAATACCACTGTGCCCTAACTAACTAAACAGAGAATGGGCAGACTCTTGGTTCGTGGGGAGGTCATGCGGTGATGCGTTACATGTATCTTGTTTGCGTGATCAAAAGGACAACATCAGCAACATTATTAGAACGTCGTTCATTAATTAGTGTTTTTGTTTGGCCATTGCAATGGTTGGATTCATTAATGGACCATCATTAATGTTGTCGTGATGCATTATACACGATGTTACACAGGGTAGATACCCATTATGTTTTTTAACATTTAGTATCGGGGAGCTATGGTTTAATGTGTTCCTTCTTTGGCCTGGCTTGCTGGCTTTGCAGTGGCAGGTTCCATCAGAGTCCACAAAGGGTATCCATCTTACATCACACGGATGAAGTGGGAGGAGGTGGAGCAGAGAGTGGCTTGTCAATGATCATTTGATTGTTGTTGCCAGAGACAGAGCCTTTGGACATCTTGGGCGACTGAACTGCCTTTTGGAAGTATGCTTGGACAATGTTGTCGACGTTGAGTTTGGAATCGGACGCCTTGAAGCACTCGAGTCGCTGACGTGACATCAATCGCAACGTCTTCCATATGTACATCTGATCATCCTTGAGCAGTGGCTGTGGCTCGTCCAAGTCCTCCAAGTCATCAGAGTCCACCTCGATGGGATCCTCATCCTCTTCGGTCGGCTCATACTCTGGGTTCTTGCGCTTCTTCTCGGCCAGATCTTGTTGGCGCTTCTCATGCTCCTCGTGCCTCTTGATCTCCTTTTGCTTGCGTCGCTCCTTCTTCTCGGCCTCGGCGCGCGCCTCTTCGTCCAGGCGCACCTTCTCGCTGCGCAGTGGCATTAGATAGGTGTCGAGCGATAGCTTGGTCTCTTGCTTGAGGAACTCGTGGTTGTCGTTGGAGATGTTCCACAGTCTGGACAGTTCGGCGTTGCCCAGCGACACCTTGGACGGGTCGTGCTTCTTGACCTTCCTCCTCTTGACCACTATTGGAGGACAGCTTGGTTTCTCGAATGATTTACATGATTGATCGCGTTTCCAAGCGATCCAATTCGTCTCCCTCTTCAACACCATATTCAAACATTCTGCAAACTGATTGCCATTCGGTTGAGTTTGTGATAGTATCTTGATCGCTTTGATACTTTGATTCTGGATTGATTGTTTCTAGAGGTGGGTTGGCGTGTCAATGAATGATCCTGGAACAATCCCATCAATCAATCAATGATACTTACATGCTCGTCTGTGAATAGGGTTGGGTTCTTGTGAGATGTAACGTCGAGGAATTGGAATGTGAAGAGCAGTTGAGTGAGGATGTTACGACGGAAGATGGAGTCTTTCAGTTGAAGCTTCATAAGGTTGCTGTTGGTGAGATATTTGGTGAAGTAGTGATCCTTGGGTAGTGATGCCAACTCGTCAAGATTGATGTGTGTCGCGAATGTAGTCAACACCAAGTCGATCGATTGAGTGAAATGTGTCCATCGCTCCTTGTTGAGTGTGGCCGCATTGCCCGAGACAAAGCCCGATGCTGGCCCATTGGTGATTAGCTGGTATGGATTCTGGAAGTAGCTCTGCAGTGCCCAGAACTGCTTGTAGAAGTTCATGTCGACGGTGGTCGTGTCGCTGATCGATGAGTCCACCTGCATGGCCACGTCGCCGCCATCGATCAAAGAGTCGCCACGTATCAGATCGTCTGGACGCAGGTTGTTTACACTCTTGGAGTTGAGACCCGAGGGGTCCGACAGCGGGAAGAGGTAGGCCAGGAAGATGAGCACACGTCCACACGACTCAGGATTGGTCGACTTGGACAGGCGACGCAGCAGCTCCACACATATCTTGATGATGACCAATTTGGACTTGGACGTGCTGGAGACCAGTGCATCCTGTGAGAAGAACTCCACGCGTGACTCTAACAATGCAAACAACTGTATCGATCTACTGATTGAGTTACTATCGAACATGTCCTCCAACAGATACACAAGCATCGTATCAATATAACCAAGTTCAAACAAGTATATAATGAACTGTATCAAGTTATCTATCTGTTGTATACTTGTTTGATCCGATTTCTATAAGTATTGATTGAGTGAGTTAGCATTGGTCGATTGATTGTTCATGCACAGCAGTACATACGAATAGCTGACCTAGTGATTGCCTGAGAGGGATCTCAACATTTGATCTCCATTCAACTTGTTGTGGCTCTGTCATCTTTGTCTTGTCAAACAATGGCAATGCCTTCTCCATTGACTCTTTAATCGCATCCTTATTGACATTAGTTGCTATATCACATTTAACTGCACTATGTATCAGATTCTATAATATAAGTTTAGTACAAGTATTATGATTGATTACATCATGCCTCACCATTCATACATACATCGATCAATTGTTTCAAGTCGATTGAGACGAGTGGTTGCGTCATTGTTGTAGTAGTTGTCGTAGTTGATGTTGGTGGTGTTGATGATCTAGACGTCATCTGTTGTATATGTATGTATGTACTAATGAATCAATCAATCAATCCAACTTTCAAGAATGACTGTGAAGTTCCAAGGTTCAGGTTGAAGAGCAATCAAAGCACTTGGTATGACTAATTTTTTTGAATTTTGAAAAGGTGATGAAGAAACAGAAATGATTTGAAGTTGTTGTTGAGGCAGTGTGGGTTCATTCTTCGTTGGCTCGCATCTGAACAAACAAATAATAACAAAGAGATATTAACAAACTAGTTTTATTTGTTTCAATAATAATATAATATAATATTATCATAGTTCAGTTAGCAGCAGCAGGTATTTATTACACTTCGAGTGAGTCACTTTAAATATTAAACATAAACAAACAAAAAAAAAACAAACAAACATCATTCACAAGAGTGAAGTGAAGATAGATATAACACAATGAATGATTATAATATGAATGAAGATGGAGGTAAGAAACACATTAGCAATCAGTCAATCAATCAATCAATCAATGAATGAGTGGCAGGGAGGTAGTCGATGAACATTCATTGACAATATATTTTGTATAATGATCTTACAGGTAATGAGGAGATTTCACAGGATGATGCATGGCATGTAATCACAGCATACTTCCAAGAGAAGGGTCTTGTGCGTCAGCAATTGGATTCCTTTGACGAGTTCATCCAGAACACAATGCAAGAGATCATCGATGAGTCACCTCCAATCACAATAAGACCAGAGCAACAACATCATCCAGGTCAACAGCAGGTCAACAATGTAAGGAGTGCCATTATTACGAACTATGATTGATTTTCGTCAACTTACTCATCATCAATCAATCAATCAATCAATCATATGACATCAGATATCATCACTCTCTATTAAGTTTGGACAGATTTATCTGAGTAAACCTACAACAGAGACAGATGGAACATCACAGAATCTTACACCGAACCAGGCGAGAATCAGGAATCTGACGTACTCTGCACCACTGTACGCCGATATCACAAAGATCGAGGTGTCGGGCGGAGAGCGCAAAGAGGAGCTGCTACAAAAGACGCTCATCGGCAGAGTGCCCATCATGTTGCGCTCCAAGTATTGTATGCTGGACGAGACCAACGATATAGATATGGCAATGTTGGGTGAGTGCTCCATCGATCAGGGAGGCTACTTCATCATCAACGGATCCGAGAAGGTGTTGATCGCTCAGGAGAAGATGTCGCACAACCACGTCTACGTCTTCAAGAAGACGCCACCATCAAAGTACTCATATGTCGCAGAAATTCGTTCCTGTCAAGAGACCGGTTCACGTCCAACCAGTACCATGTACGTCAAGATGCTCCAGAGTTCAAGCAAGGTATGTTCAAAGTGGACGCAATCACTCGATCACTCAATCATTCAATCATACTGATCAATCAACATCACATCAATAGGGTACAACTGGAATGAAAACAACTATACCATATATCAAACAAGATGTCCCAATCGTGATTGTCTTTAGAGCATTGGGCTTTGTAGCCGATAAGGATATCCTGGAGCACATCTGTTATGACTTCTCCGATCAGCAGATGATGGACCTGATGAGACCATCACTGGAGGAGTCATTCGTCATCCAGAATCAGGAGGTGGCACTCGACTACCTTGGCAAGCGTGGCAGCACGACAGGCACGCGAGAGCAAAGAATCAAGTTTGCACGTGAGGTGCTGCAGAAGGAGATGCTTCCGCACGTCTCTGTCGCCGAGTACTTTGAGACGAAGAAGGCCTACTACTTTGGCTACATCGTGCATCGACTGTTGTTGGCTGCCCTCGAGCGCAGACCTCTTGACGACAGAGATCACTTTGCCAACAAGAGGCTGGATCTGGCCGGTCCGCTGCTGGGTACCCTCTTCCGTCAGCTGTTCAAGAAGGTGAACAAGGACGTTCGTATGTACGTGCAAAAGTGTGTGGACAAGGGCAGAGAGTTCTTCCCAAGCAGTGCCATCAAGACCAAGACTATCACATCGGGTCTCAAGTACTCGTTGGCCACAGGTAACTGGGGTGCCGCCAACACTGGAGCCAGAGCCGGTGTGGCCCAGGTGCTCAACCGTTTGACATTCGCCTCGACACTCAGTCATCTCCGTCGTCTCAACACGCCCATTGGCAGAGAGGGAAAGCTTGCCAAGCCACGTCAGCTGCACAACACTCATTGGGGTCTGGTGTGTCCGTCCGAGACTCCCGAGGGTCAGGCTTGTGGTCTCGTCAAGAACCTGGCTATGATGTCGTACATCTCTGTCGGCTCGTCGTCACAGCCACTGCTCGAGTTCCTTGAGGAGTGGAGCACAGAGAACCTCGAGGAGATCACTGATCCGTCCACCATCCACAACGCCACCAAGGTATTCCTCAACGGTCTGTGGGTGGGTATCCATCACAACCCCGACAACCTGCTCAAGACCCTGCGTCTGATCAGACGTTGTGGAGACTTCTCCGTGGAGATTTCCATCGTGCGTGACATCCCCGAGAAGGAGCTGAGACTGTACACCGACAGTGGTCGTTGTGGTCGTCCACTGTTCGTCGTCAACGACAAGGACAACAGACTGACCATCAAGAAGAGCCACATCGAGAAGCTCGAGGACTCACTCAAGAACAACGGCGGCTACAACTGGGCGCAGTTGATCACTGAGGGTCTTGTGGAGTACATCGACACAGAGGAGGAGGAGACCGTCATGATTGCCATGACGCCGTCCGAGCTGGTGCAGTCGCCCACCGACATCATCTCGCACAACTACACTCATTGTGAGATTCATCCATCGATGATCCTGGGTATCTGTTGTTCGATCATTCCATTCCCCGATCACAACCAGTCGCCACGTAACACTTACCAGTGTCTGTGGCTGGAGGAGCCAGTGCTGATGGCCAACGGCCAGACCAAGGCCATCAAGGACGTCAAGGTTGGCGAGGAAGTCGTCACGTTCCACTGGCAGACAATGCGCCAGTCGAGCAGCAAGGTCGTGCACCAATATGTTCGTCCCACAGACAAGAAGATATTCCGCGTCATCACCGAGTCGGGCCGCTCGCTCGTAGCCACTGAGGACCACATGTTTATGACATCGAACGGATGGTCACCAGTCAACAAACTGCAGCCAACTCAGACTCTTGTAGCAATATCAATGGTTCAGAATAATAACTATGCCGTGACCATTCAACAACAACAACAGAATAGTAACAACACTCAAGCATTGCACATCGATCAAGCAATGCTCAATCAACTATTGGACAAACTACGTGTAAATAATCAACAACATCAACGAAATATCAACACATTGCGCAGCATTGGATTGATCAAGTCCGGCTCCTCGATCGACCAAGCCACCACACAGACTCTTGCGAGGATCTACGGATACATCTCCTCGACTGCCAACAACAACAGCGACATCACAAACAGCATCAAGCTGACATTCGACAGCAAGCCTGCCGCCAGGAAATATAGAAGGGACCTCATGGTGTTGGGTCTCGGAGAGCACAAGTTCAAGCGCGCTGATCAGGCCAGCCAACGCTACCAGATCGTTCATCAGAGCACCGATGTGTTGGTCACCCTACTTTGTGGCCTTGGCATGTTCACACAGCAACAGTCGATCCCTCAGTGGATCGTCGACGGCTCGGCCATGGTGCAGAAGGAGTACTTGTCCTCGCTTCAATCGCCAAACATCCAGTTCTCCAAGACACAGGCCTTCCTCTTTGCTGGCCAGCACAGCACATCGATGCTGACTCAGTTGCACACGATGTACGAGCGTTTCAACATCGAGACACTTGGCACCAAGACGGTCGCAGAGCACACTGGCATCGTCATCTCATTGACCAACCGATCAAACATTGTCAACTATCTCGAGAGAGTTGGCGTATGCTACAACTACCAGAAGCTGATCGAGCTTGCCTCACTGTCCGAGTACATCAAGTACCAGATGCGCCAGCAGCAACTTGGCCTGCCCTGCCAAGGTCAGGTACAGTGGACGTCGCGCATCAAGGCACACGGTGATTCTCTGTTCGTGCCCGTGTCGGCCGTTGAGCCCACCGACAACTGCCTCATTGCCGATCTGACAACCGAGTCTGAGAACCACAGCTTCATTGGTGGTAGCGGATTCTACGTTCACAACAGTGCTATGGGTAAGCAGGCTATGGGCGTTTACATCTCCAACTACCAACTTCGCATGGACACAATGGCACACGTGCTTTTCTATCCACAGAAGCCACTGGTCACCACCCGCTCCATGCAATATCTTCACTTCCGTGAGTTGCCCGCCGGTCAGAACGTGTGTGTGGCCATTGCCTGTTACTCTGGCTACAACCAAGAGGATTCGCTCATTCTCAACCAGTCGTCAATTGATCGTGGCATGTTCCGTTCGATGTTCTACCGTTCATACAAGGACGAGCAGAAGAAGCAGTATGCACTCGACGAGGAGACCTTTGAGAAGCCCGACAGGGACACTTGCGTCGGCATGCGCCACGGCAGTTATGAGAAGATCGACGAGGATGGTCTTGTGCCACCTGGTGTCCGTGTCACTGGTGACGACATCATCATTGGCAAGACCACCCCTCTCCCACCTCAGGACGAGGACCTCGGTCCAAAGAGCAAGCGTCAGACCAAGAGAGACAGCAGCACAGCGATGCGTTCATCAGAGAACGGCATTGTCGACTCAGTGGTGTTGACAACCAGCGAGGCTGGTCTCAAGTTCACCAAGGTGCGTGTACGCTCAATGAGAACACCACAGATCGGTGACAAGTTCTCCTCGCGTCACGGACAGAAGGGAACCTGTGGTATGACCTACCGCCAAGAGGACCTGCCATGGACTGTTGAGGGTGTCGTGCCCGATATTATTGTGAACCCTCACGCCATTCCCTCGCGTATGACTATTGGTCAGCTGATCGAATGTCTTCTGGGCAAGGTGTCGGCCATGTCTGGAGACGAGGGTGACGCCACACCATTCACCGATGTCACAGTGGAGGCCATCTCCAAGGAGCTGCACAAGATTGGCTACCAGATGACTGGCCACGAGGTGCTCTACAACGGACACACTGGTCGCAGACTTGAGGCACAGATCTTCATCGGACCCACATACTACCAGCGTTTGAAGCATATGGTCGACGATAAGATCCACTCTCGTTCAAGAGGTCCAGTTCAAATCCTCACTCGCCAGCCTGTCGAGGGTCGTTCTAGAGACGGAGGTCTTAGATTCGGCGAGATGGAGCGCGATTGCATGATTTCTCACGGCGCTGCTCAGTTCCTCAAGGAGAGACTGTTTGATCAATCGGACAGCTATCGTGTCCACGTATGTGACATATGTGGTTTGATCGCTATTGCCAACCTTAAAAAGAATCACTACGAGTGCAGGCGATGCAAGAACAAGACACAGATCTCTCAAGTACGCATGCCCTATGCCGCCAAGCTACTCTTCCAAGAGTTGATGGCCATGTCCATTGCGCCAAGAATGTTTACATAATGGAAAATTGAAAATGGATAATGGATAAGGATAAGGATAATGGGAGTTAGGATTGATTATTACACACCTCTCATGATTATTACAACAACGTTACGAAACTATAAGTCCTTGACAAGGATAATAAACCTTCTAGGAAGATGCCTGACTGCATCTCTTACAATCAGTGGCTGTGTGTGGGGGAGTTAGAGTCGATCGCGGGACAAGAACTTATTCATTCATTGTTGTTGCTTTTGTATAGATAGAAGTAATTGTATTGTAGATAGCTAGACAGGTTGTTAATTTCAGGTAGTTATACAGATAGATGATCAACAACATACAATGATGGAGTTTCGGAGAAAGAATAGGTCGGGATCAACAGTGTCACCAAAGGGTAGAGCTGTAGAGCAACACTTTGGTACTCTCAATGCTCTTATAAATACACGTAATAGTAATAATAGTAGTAGTAGTAATAGTGCACATGCATCACAACAACAACAACAACAATTCACAAAGGAGGGACTGCCTCTACTTGAAACAATACTGGACAAGGCCAAGTCAATGGACACCACCGAGAAGAACTATTGTATATCAAGAGGTGGTCTCACAATCCTGATACAATGCGTCTGTTACTGTGGCAAGATATCTTGTAACAGTGATCTTGCTCTAGAGGTATGTGAAGTCGACAGTCAATCTAGTCGCGTTGACGCTGGGCTGACATGCTGCATGCACTTTAGATATGCCAACAATTGATTGATAATAGCCACGAGGCATCAAGACTGTTTTGTAAACAGTTGATATCACATCTCTATGATGAGATTGAGTGTGTAGGCATTGCCGAGACACTGTCTAAGCTGATAGCATTATATCCTTTGCGATCGGTATGTCCTTGTCCTTCAGTATCTCGATATACTGGGATACTTGAACTAACTCGATAGGCCACATGCATCTAGATATTCATTGAGGATCTGTGTATACCTAGACTACTGGAGATATACTACAAGGGCACTGTTGCCATGTCACAAAAGAGGAGTGGAGGAGTATGTGTCATTGATAGGCCAGTCGATATACCGGCCAATGGTTATGCAGACCTATTGATATCATCGGCCAACTTCTCCCCACCCGGTGCAATCCTATCTCCAACACCACTATCAAGTAGTGGCGGCATTCAACAGCAACAGCAACAACAACAGCAGCAACAACAGCAGAGTAGTAGCAACAACAACAAGGGCAGCTTCATATCATCAAGACGCAATCTAAGAGAGTCTTCGTCGGGAGCGATTCGCAACGATGAGGCCAATGCCACAGCAAGCAATGGATCATCACCAACCGAGTCACCATCCATAGTAGCATCACATCCACAGCAACAACATCAACAACAACATCATGGCAACTCACTAGTACCACCCTTGAATCTCAAGCCTCTGTCAATGTCCACATCATCGGCTTCTTCATTGTCGGCTGGTTCCAATCGCACTGTTACATACAGTCCAATGTCACTGCCCACCAGTCCGACATCGTCCAACTCCTCCTCAGCTTCTCGGATACCAAAGCCAATCATTCCACGATTGAACCTACCCATGCGAGTGGAGAACAGCGCCAAGATGACCAGAAGTTCAAGGCGACGCGATGACTCCAACTCCTCGACAAGGAGTCTGACAGGAGGTGACGTAGGCAAGGTGGAGACCAACACATCCAAGGAGCTAAGCGATATAGCCACCAAGCTTGGAGAGACATGTATGTACAAAGGAAGGATCAAACTCGAGCGATCATACTAACCCATGTGGATAATCCCTAGACATGACAACCGACTTGTCTGCACTGATGTCTTACAAGCAGGCAGTTGATGCACATATATCATCGACTACATTGAAGAGGAATAGTTATGCTCCCAAGCGACTGATCATACCAGATACTTCGGCGGGTGTCTCATCAGACACTCATTCACTCTCCCCAGACATCAACTCATACAAGAACTCCAATCTCTTCAAAGTGAGATGCTTCATCATGAAGACTGTCATTGCTCTCACCTCTTACAATCTTTGGCTTCTCCAAGTAAGTTTGATTGATCGATTGATTGATTGAATGATTGATTGATCACTCATGCTGACTCACATTGCGTCCTCCCATAAACAGTACGTCAACAACCCAATGAACTTGCTGTACTCTGAGTTACTGCTGGTTTACAAGGGTATCATCCCAGCTGATGGGGAGTACTTGAAGCTGGTGTTCCAGTTGGCAGGTAACTGGGCAGACTATGTAGAGTACATTCATAGGATCAGATGGAATGATGTGACCAAGGGTATGTCATCAGACCGAAAGGCAGCATTCAGAAAGAAGCTGGACGTGCTGCTCTGGCGAATCAACAACAACATACGTTATGTGATCGACACGAACATCGTTGGTGACCTGGAGCACCAGCTGCATCTGCTGGCCGACTACATTGAGCATTGTCCCACGCGTATCATGCCGTCTCAAGTGGTCGACGTGTGCATCGAGGCGCTGCTGCGCATCAAACACTACATCTTCAAGGGCAAGATCACCAGCGAGCGCTTCAGGGATCTACACATCATCCACTACCTTCTCTGTATATTCGATGCCATCATTGACCAGAACATGCATCCGCCACTAAACGACATGTTCCTGGCAATATTCATTGAGCGCGACGACACCTTCCACTTCATCCGCCACTACACTCAATATCTACTGGCAAACGACAATGTGGAGCGCGAGCTTCTCAAGAACAGCAGTGGCACTGGCGGTATGCCCACCCAACACGCTGCCGAACGCAGACAGATGCTAGTTGAGCTTCGCTCGCGAGTACTCAAGCATCATCTGGTGTGTGTGAGGATGCTCAAGCGAACACAGGGCGAGTCCAACACTGAGGCTGACAATCAACACACGAGCGAACTTGTCAAGAAGATGGAGTACCTGTTGCTGCCCACTGGCGGTGTGATCCTGCCCTTCCTTCAAGCCTCTGCCTACTCCACACACTTTGAGACCAAGCGACTAATGCTTGAGCTGCTCAACACCATCTTCTCATTCAAGTGGAACCCATTCACCAAGAAGAAGCTCTACATTGATGCATACATAAGGTATGATTGATTAGTCCAGCCAATTCCTTGGCCATCCACATCATCTAACACCTCTCTGTCATATTCACCCAACTATAGCTACTTCTACATTAGCTTCATCAAACTGTACAACAACTATGTAATCGATTCACAGACACTGTCACTTTGTAAACTTATCCTCAACATACTGATAGCATTCTCAGTCAAGTAAGTTAGTTTGCCTGATCATGGCATAGTACATATTCCATACTTACCCACACTCTATCCATCACTACTCTACACTATACTAGCAAGAACGAGAAGATAACGATGAAGTTCTATCAGTTAAAGACGATGGACTTCTTGGTGAGGGAGGTCAACTTGGAGTATGAGATCAAACAGAATAGGGATCACTTTATCGAACCTTTCTTCTTTAGGAAGGATGGCCAAACATCATCAACATCAACAACGACGACGACAACAACTGCCACAAACAAACCGGCTGATACAGTCAGGACATCATCAGCACCACCACCTGTAAATATACCCAGTGGTGCCCTAGCATCATTCAAACCCAAGCTTCCACCTCTGAAGCTACCGCCAAAGATTGGCGACAAATCACCAAGCACCAACACAGTAGCGCCATTACCATCAATCCCTCCCAAGGTCCCTCCAATCACACAACCACCCATCCCCCAGCCAGTCCAAACCATCTCCAAGCCAGTACCTTCATTATCAACCTCTACCACCCCAGCAACAGCAACGACAACGACAGCGGCAACAACCTCCCCTCCCAAGCCTGGTCTTGCAGCAATACCAAAGATATCCATACCAAAGCTCACACTGCCCCTGGTCAAAGTTCGCTCCACAGAGAGTGAGGTCAAGTCACTGTCTGACTCTGTTCAAGCACCTGGATTGCTCTCTGCCATCGAACAAAAGATCGATCCACAGGACCCCAAGTTCCAACTAGTACTTGGAAATCCAGTGCCAGCAGCATCTGCTGTGGCGCAGGCCGCCAGCGATGCGACCTCAGCCGAGCCGACAGCAAAAGAGCTGCATCGTTACAAGGTCGAGAGAAACAATCGAAAGCTGTACCACGACAAGGACCTGCACATCTCCATTCTGCAGCTCATCTTTAGTCTTTTGCTCAACTCGAATCACACGCTGGAGCAGCTATACTCGGACCAATTCCCACTTGTGGCCAAGAAGTTGAACGTGCCATTCATCCTGCAGCAGCACATCAATCATCATCAGAATGAGAGTCTGATCCCTGAGCTGTGTCAACGCACCCTCGAGATGGGACTCAACTACTTCCGAGTGTTGAAGCTCCTCTTCAACAAGTTGTTCCACTCGTCTCTGTTCAAGGACCTGAAGCGAGTGGCCAAGGGTGCCTACGGTACAGTGTACAAGGGCACACTGGGCTATGATGAGGGACTGGAGATCGCTGCCAAGCTCATGTCCGTGCCCAAGTCCATCCATGACCGATGTGCCCTGCACGACATCTTCACAGAGATCCTTATCATGGACAACTTTAGGAGTGATCTTCGTGCCTGTCACATGTTTGACTATGGTGTCGATGGCGAAAACTACTGGATCGTGATGAAGTCCTACAAGTGCTCACTAAAAGAGTGGCGACTCAAACAAACCGGCCACTTCCTGCAGCAGCTGCCTCTCTACCTCAACATCTACATGAATGTCCTTCAGACCGTCCAGTTCCTCGTTGAGAACAGTAAGTATAGAATGGCAGTGCACTCAATCAATCAATCAATCAATCACTAACATAACTATATCAATCAATCACAATCACACAGAGATCAATCACTTTGACATCAAGTGTGACAACTTCCTTGTGCATCCAATCAAGAAGGGCACGATTGAGGAGGACTTTTGGAATCAGCCAACGTATGATCCAAACTTTGTAGTTTGTTTGGCTGATTGGGGCGAGGCCAAGGTGTACTCGGCAGACATTGAGGGCTACACGACAAGGAATCGTGGCACAGAGTTCATCAAGAGTCCAGAGATGCTGGCCATTGCCTATGCCAGTCAAAAGACACGCGAGAACTTTGACCGTCGTAAAAAGGTCGGATCAAACACCGCAAGCGACGTCTGGTCGCTCGGCTGTCTTTTCTACGAGCTGCTCACGGGCGAGTTCCTGTTCTACGACGACGACTGGGTCAAATTCTTCATCAGAGTCACCCAGCCAGGCCAGGAGCTCATCACACAGGACAGGAAGTCAAAGATCCACAACATACCGGCGATCCTCGAGTTTATGGACTTTGTCTTTGTCCGCGACCCCTTCTATCGACCCACGCTCAGAGACCTGCTGACCAAGTTCACCTCGATCAAGCCGGTCATCATGGCGCAGCTGGAGCAACTGAAGCAGCAACTGGACAACGAACAGCTGCACAACCAGAACCAGCCACGCCTCTACTACAATGGTGGCGATGGCACCAGATACAAAGGAACCAACCGCTCCAGCGGACACTATGGTCCAGGTCGATTCCTGCCGCACACCTACAATGTACTCAACAACCCCACCAAGTCCAACAACAACTCCCAATCACGTCTTCACGAGTTCAACCTGTTGCCTGAGCTACCCCATGAGCCACCCGAGTTCCCCGAGCACAAGTACCTCATGGAGATACCCTCAAAGATCACCTCATTCATGTACATCTCTTCATTCAACCCATCGATGAACAAGAATATGTTAAAGAATGATTTCCGTATGTATACCTGGTAATGGCTCAGTCCGGCTCCTAGATTACTCATCCCTCCTGCCTTCCACACGCACAGACATCACTCACATCATCAACTGTACAGGTTCACCAAACGCATTCCCTGATCACTTTGAGTATCTTCACCTGCAACTGCACGACGACCCCTCACAGGATATTCTTCACTCATTGACGTCGGCCTTTGACTTTATTCGTGACGCAATCATGCATCAAGGAAGAGTACTGATCGTCTCTGATAAGGGCGTGTCCAGATCAGCAGCATTGGCCATTGGATACTTTATGGACTCGAGATCAATCAGCTACTTTGAAGCGTTCATCTTGATCAGAGACCATCGATACATTGTCAACCCGAACCAAGGCTTTGTCGAGCAACTCTGTCGCTGGGGCAGACAGAGGCGAACTCAAAAGGGACTGGCGGATTGGGGCGGTGGCGTGGAGACCTACGCCAACAACACCACCCAGTATCAATGCCTATGTGGAGCTTGTGTCTTTACACTTCTGACACCATTCGATTCATCTCGATTCAACAACCCGCGACACTGTTGTTGTGAACGAAGCGATGACTGTCCCAACTTCCTTGGCTGCTCTGCATTCCTTCTCGAGATGAAGAAGCTGCACAACTTTGGCTCATCCAAACATGTCATGTGGGGCTACACCAACATAACCAATGTTGTTGGTGACTACAAACGATCTTCAGTTGAGTAAGTCATCCAGGCATGCAACTCAACATGTACCAATCAACCATCCATTGATGCTAACCAAACACTATTTATTATTTAAAGGGTTGCCAATCCATCCAAATCAAGAAAGAAGGACTGGATATTGTACAAATGCAGGACCTGCCACTTTTTGACCTATGCACTATCGACATCACCAAACAATCAGATCACTGGAACAGATAAGCCCATCGCCATTGTAACAAACCTAAGGACCAACCATCTGCCAATGAGGAAATAAATATCGATGATCATTGTTACCAACTGAACAAAATCATGTAAAAACATCATTAAAATATTGGGAAATTTTTTTAGCTCTAAAACTAGAATTTTTGCATCTCCCAACATTCACACGCACCTTTGCCCGAGAGGTTAAGGGGCTGAGTTCAGGTCTCAGTGGCTTCGCCATCATGGGTTCGAACCCCATAGGGTGCAAAACTTTTTGATCATTCAATGTTTACCTCATGTACCTCCAACTAAAACACAAACTCCATCATGGAGCCATGTCCTTTGTTGGTTCCTTTGTGGAAGGCAGATGGCTTAAACCACACGCTATTACATCATTTTTGCCCATTGAACATCACTTCACTCTCGTGAATCATCCAACTCGTAAGTGCAAACTTGTGAGCCGTCCTCCTCCCAACATGAGCGGGTTTAGCACTTCAAAATGTCATGATGATAAGGGCATTCATTCATGCATTTAAAGAGTATGTTTATTACCATGAATCAAGTATGTCCTTGGGTAGTTTACTCTGATCTCCTCTTCATCATAAGGCCACCACGAGAAGTTTTGGATATAGTCAGAGAACATAAACTCTCCATAATGTGCCTCGTTGATGTTCCAGTGTCTCATGTCATAGAGGAATTTGAATATCTGCCAATCGTAGAATCGCAGTCCGTTGTACTCCTTCTCAACCCTCCGCAGGAACAGTCGGAAACGTTCGCTCGTCGACCAAATTGCATTGCCATTGACGTGTATCTTTTCCAGAAAGTCCATGTACCTGTCGTCGCGTGGACGGTATGTGCTTCCAACGGCCATGAATGGCCTGCGGTTGGTCATCTCGGTCATATATGTAATGCGGACAAACTCGTCCACCCACTTGCTTCTGATGGGTACGACGTCTGGCTCCACTTGAAGCACATAGTCGTAATCATTGACGATATCCAATGTGAAGAACTTTCCAAACTGTGCGCCCGGCCCATTGGGGTAGGCATCGAGCTCCGGCGTGAGATCGGCATATACAAAGACGAGCTTGCCAAAGCACTTTTGGTATGAGCTCTTTGAGAATACCTCTGTGACGGCGCTCTCCAGCTCCTCGTTTGGTCCATCGCGGTTGGTGTACATGAGTAGATCGGGCAGAAAGTCTTCTGGCACCAACAGGCTGTCAGGAATGCACGGCTTGCGACCCGTCTCATCCCAGAGCCGCAGCGCGTCTAGCGTGCGTTCTGTTTGAAAGACGGGGAAGGGCATTGATACAGCGAGTCTGCGCTTATGACTCTTAAAGTATGAAGACGACATGAATTCGAATGCTTCTGTCTCTGACATTATCTCTTGTTCAAAGGGTGGCAGTGTCTCCATTGTATAGGTGGGGCGATTCAGTTCGAGCATCTTGATATAGTATCTATAACCAAACAATGTCAAGCTGAGAAGCAACAACAAGATGAGCATTAAAAGTGGGAGTCGTCTCCTGATCCTATTATGTATCGGTGATTTCTGAAACATGTCTATATCTGTATGTATTGTATCTGTATATACATATATTATTAAAATAAAGAAGAGTAAGTTGTGAAATTATAATGAACTCGAGTTCAGGGAACTTTCAGAAGAGAAAACTTCGGAAAAAGAACGTTTGGAGAATAAAACAAATATTAAAAAAACTGAATTTAAGTTAAAGAAATAGTTTTGCAACCTTGGTACACATTGATTACCTATTCGACCACTATCTTTCTCAGGATACATATCAGTTAAAGGATATCCAAGTTTCCTTTGCCATGTGGTTTATATCCACTGTGGCTGAGGGAGACAGCAGCCATTTGGCCCAACAAGAGCTTCAGGCAAATGGCATTCCAACTGGTCATCGGATGAACAAATGACCAGGCATGCAAACCTGAGCCACCTCAACTCAAACTAAGACAGACAGTGCCAAAATCAATCATTTCTTCCCAGGCGCTTGTGAACTAGTTGGCAAGTTGACTTTGGAAAACGAATCATTCTTGATGTTGACTGGTCGTCCGGCCAGGATGTGACTCGTGAGCGTGGACATGAGGGAGCGCCACTCCTGGCGGAGGAGGGACTTGAAGGATGTGATGCACACCAAGCTGAGCTTGGCCAACAGGGCCTCCTTGTTGCCAAAGAGGTGGTTGGCGATGTAGTGCCAGAGGTAGTTGACGATGATTGCCATGAGGTGGATGAATGGAAGGTTGGGGCGACGAGACTTCGTGGAGATGTCCAGTGCTTTGATCTCTTCAATCTTCTCGCCACTCCACTCCTCAACCTCTTCAACAACTTCCTCTCCACAGGCTACATTCCTCCCAGCTTCAAGAAAGGAAWAAAAAGGAAAAAAAAAATTCCTCCCCTTCCGGGAATTGAACCCGGGCCTTTCGCGTGACAGGCGAAAATCCTCACCACTAGACCAAAGGGGAATTGATGACCGAAAAAAGTTCAAAATCAGGTTTTGAGAGAGATTTTTTTGGGAATTTTTTTAACGGGTTCAAAAATTTCAACAATCACCATACATATACACATACACACTAGATCATATCTCAACTTGATCATATAACAAAGAGGATTTTAATTTCTACTTTCTAAGCATTCAGATAGAATAGAACAAACATATTCTTTATTTAAAGTAAAACAGTAACAAATAAAAATACATATACAAAGACAATATTAACTCTAAACATTGAAGAAGAGTTGATGACAGTCTTGCAAATGATTCCAGAGTCCTCTGGACATTCTATATAGAGTTCTCCTTTGATTTGAACTCTAAAACCAGGAGTAGGACAAGAGTACCAAACAGAGTTATAACTGAATTGTAGATCAGTATTGACGCATCTCTGAGGTAGACATGTTGGTACTCTACTACTACGGTTGTTGTAGGTTTGAAAGGTGAAGCAAGCCGATGACTCTCCAAATACCTCTCCATAACTATTGGGCTGTCTTGAAGTATCATAACAATAATATGAGCTACCTCGATCATCAGCATCTGGAGAATTGAACAAACAATAATCCCACTCTCTTCCATTATAACTACCCCAGGAGCTATTTGCAAAGTGTTGAAGCCGTAATGGAAGAGTAGTTCCGTAGTCTCCAACCTGAGAAATGCCAACTCCTGACCTGGTGGCAGAACATCCCAAGGCATCTCCTGTTGATTTCCAATATCCTTCAAAAGACCAGGTCGACTCTGAACATGCCTTGAGTGCAAAATCACATCCTTTCTTCAGTCCAAACATCAATGGTTTGACATCCTTTGATTCATGCACAGTGTACCATCCAGTGTCCTTCAACAATGCAAGGGTCAAGCCAGTGAGAGGTGCATTACCTCCCAAATAACCAAGCATCAATTCTTCTCCAAATATTGAGGCCTTCCAGTGGTTTCCAGCAGTACCTGACCCTCCATAGTCCTCCAACTCGGCACCAGGAATCGAATCACAATCAAAGTGATCTCGGACATATGCTTTGACAGCTGGAGTTTGCATGAAAGTTTTGAGTACCTTGAAGTGCTTTCCTTTTGCGTTCACTTGTTTGTATTTCTTTGTAGTTGTTGCTGATTGGTAAAATGAGATAGACTCATAATATGGTGCCAAAGCATAAGTGAATCCAAGTGCATGGGTCATTTCGTGAAGTGAAACACTAATGTGAAGATGATGTATTGTTCAGTCGGGGTCAGTAAATTATTGGTAGATTGATCTTCATTCTTATTAGAATACATACCTTAGAAGTTTTCTTAAGTCAGATAGATAGTATTTGTTATGAATGTTGGTGAGTGATGCAAAAGCATTTGGAGAATAATTTATAGTCGCTATCATTGGTGCATAAGTGTCACTTCTGAGGTCACAGTGTACAGCGGCTGCTAACTCTCCTGGCTCTGACACTGGGTAAGCAGTTATATAAACCATAAGGTCACCTTTGAAACCATTCCTCTGGTCTATGGTAATGGGTTTAAAACCATGACAACTTGTTTGGACATCTTGTAGATAATTGATATCAGGACCAAAGACATCCAGAATTCCACCAAATGTTTGGGAAATGTGAGGTAACATAATACTCTTGATCAATCTGACCAGGGTTGGTGTTACTATATCCTCGGCCTTGCATTGATATGGTTGTTTTCCCTCAAGTTTGATGGTTTGACCAACTTGTGAGCATGAGTATATATAGTTTGGTGATAGATATGTATCGTTGAATACTATTCTGATTGGATGTAGATCTTGTTCATTATTATTATTGTTATTGTTTGGATTATTATTTGATTGTAAATGGATTGATTGTAGAGGTTGAGGAAGATTGGAGGATATAGTTTGTAATATTTTTTCATGTCCACAACTTATTTTAGTTGGGAACTTTACATCAACAGGAGTACCATCCTTCACTAACTCTCTAAGAGCTGCACCATGCTCCTCTAATAATGGTTTAACATAATCATAAGAAGTATAGATAGGTTCACTATTAATATTATTGAATAATAAAATTACTACTATTATTATTAATTGTTTCATTCTTATTAACAAGTTAATAAAATATTTTGGTCAATAATTAAATCATATATGAATGAATAATACATATGGAAATGTGATGTCTTGTTTACTTGATCTGAAAATTATTTCGGGGTTAATTGATTGATTTATCTGATCATGTAAACTACCGAATGATGATCAAGGGTGTGGTGTGATTGAAGAGTGAGTTGAAATCAGTACTCACCCCATGATCGTTCAATTAATCTAACCCGAAATAATTTTCCGATCGATCAATCTACTACGACTTAATTCAGCTCCAAGATATTCTAGGTATACCTTTTCCGAATTTACATCACTGATTAGTAGTATTGTCAGAGGGGTTTCCAGGAGAAGTTTATTGTTGTTGAGTTTATTACAACTAACTGCTATTTAAAATTCGATAGAGAACTGAATAGATATTGGTATCCATAGAGATCACTTTTATTGAGTTGTCTTGCAGCAAAATTTATTTAAATACGGTGAAAAGTTTCCAATCAACTCATCGATTGGTTGATTAGCTCAGTTGGAAGAGCGGCAGCCTTCTAAGCTGCAGGTCGTGGGATCGAGACCCACATTGATCGAAACCTTTTGCTGGAAACACTCAAAAAACTGGTTGATGGGTGACACCGTGTTGGGCACTCCCTCTCTCCGTAGAAGACGTGATAATAGTCTAAAAAAAAAAAAAAAAACACCGCTGGCGAAGCTCCTTAACTGACGAGCCAATTTACTGGTCCTAAAATGTTCCAATAAATGATACCCAACTTTCAAACTCAAACTCGACACCTTATGCTGGCGTGACGATACGCATCGACTTGGTTCAAAAATACCTAGTTTATTTACAGAGTTCTTATGTGTCTAGTATGGATTGGAGATGAGGAGTATGCATCACCACTGATACTTATCAACGAGTAGGCCTGTCCCTTTGGGCCACTGTCAAGTATCAGGTTGAACTCGTCAATGTGGTAGCCAACCAGAGCATTGGCGCCAATCGATACCACATGTGCTCGAACAATGGCATTGGCCTCGGTCAAGAACACATGGCTAAACACTCCTAGTCCACCACTCTCTCGCACTGAGAAGCTCTCCTTGATCAGATGAATGTTGACACGTCCAAGATATCTGTCCATCCTGCTCTTGGGCAGATAGGACAGTGGAGTCAACTCGACATTCCTGGATTCATGTGCCGCTCTGTGGTCCAGGTTGAATGGGTGTGACGCCTCCAGCGACTTCTTGATGGGTGATCGAGGTGGTGACATGTCAAACTGGAGGTCGGTGACTGGGTGCACTAGTCCATGATGATGAGGAGGGTGCACCTCAATCTCATTGGCAAACGGTATTGGGTTGGAGAGATAGGGTGATGCGTTGGACGATCGAATGGGGACATTGGATGACGATGAGGATGGCGTAGATATTGACGATGGTGGCGCCGGAATGCTCTGCTGCTGGGCGAGCTTGTTGGTGTTGCCACCAGCAAGGTTCATCAGTGGAGGAAGTGTGGATGGCAGGGGAGGCAACAAAGTGCTGCTGTTGCTGTGGCTGATACTCTCTGGCGACAGGTTAGGTTGGTTGTCAGAGCCCTCGATGATGCACATGGCGGTGAAGAGCATCTGGAGTTGGTCGTCCTCGGGTATCTTGATGTCTACATTGACGCCCGCCAAGATACACGGTGCCATATCGCGTAGCTTGAACATCACGCTGTCGTACAGGTCGTTGAACAGCACGGACAACTGGTTGTTGAGGTAGTTTGAGTCGACATCCCACTCGACACGTCTGATTGCCGTGACCAAGCGGACGTTCTGGAAGTTGTTGGACTGGCCTGGCAACAGCTCGGTGTTGCACAATGAGAAGCCGGGTGGCGAGTAAAAGTCTAGCAGCGTGATCATCTTGTCCTCGTCGATCTTGTCGTCCACCTCCACGACGAATGCACTGCTCGACTCGCTTATCCTCTCGGGAGGGTATGACAGCACCGACTCCTCATCGGAGGAGCTGGACGGTGATGTGGTCGACTGCTTGTGATGCCTGTCTCCTCTTCGTAGACTGCTGTGGCTTGCCTTTGACACTGCTATCTTCCTCTGTCCTTTGTTGTGTTGCTTCTTCTTGTGCGGCTGCTGCTGCTGTTGTGGCTGATGTTGATGCTTCTTCTTTGGGAGAGGAATCTCTTCGTCGCTCATATCATACTGATCTTGATCAGAGGACGAGTCCATCTCATCGCCATCGGAAGCCTCTGTCGTGTTGTTGTATGATGATGACAGTGAGTGATGGTCCGAGTCTGACTTTGAGTCAGAGTACACAGAGTTGGCACGACCAGCTCGTGACGAAGCCAACTCCTTCTTTGACCTGCGGATGACGGCGCGTGGGTTGCCATCATCCTCGTCCTCGCTGGACGTATCGTAGGCGGCAGCAGTGCTCTTTGAGATCTTCTTGTGTCTGCCACCACCATGATGCTTCTTGTTGGCCGAAGACGACTTCTTGCCAACCTTATCGTGCACCTCTAGTGAGCTGTCCAACGATTCGTCGCCATGTGACTGTGCCTCACTTTCGCTTGTGTTGTGCATTGAGAATGGTGCCGGAGAGCGACCGCGTCTCGCTTGGGCATGCGTGCTGAAGCGCTCAAATGTGTCTGGTTGGTGATGCTTGGACGCCTTTTGCAGACGGTCGTGGTTGATCTTACAAAAGTCCTCGATCCTGTGTTGTATCTCATTGAGGTTCTTGGCATCCTCGCTGCCTTGCTGCTCGATGTTTCGTGAGATGTGGATGATGGGTGGCGCCGGCAGTGGTGTCAGGAACACCGCCGTGGCTGTGGCCACACCAATGATCAGTGTATCACTGAACGTTATTTGTGTCTTGAAGCCGAATGCGGCGTTCATTCCCAGCACCTTCAGTCTGTACATCATCTGATTGTGCAGGTCGTACTCAATGAATGGGACTGACTCGCTCAACTGAGTGGCGTTTGAGTCTCCCTGCACCTTCTTCTTGAGACGGCATACTCTTGCCTGGACCAAACAGCCCTTGCCAGTGATGGGCATCTGGATGGAATGGGGTTAGCATTCAATGATCATCTGAGAGACTGGGGAATGAGCTTGTTACTTACGCCTGGGGGCACCTCAATGGTGGCCATGAGTACCTCGGGGACGTACTTCTTCTTGCAGACTGCGCACGCCACGACGCTGCCAGGGAATGGCGAGTCCTCTCGTGAGTATGGTATGTGACATATTGAACAGCCTGTCCGGCTGATGTTCTTTCGAGGCTTGCCATGAGTGCTATGTGCAATATTTGATCGCCTGATATGAGGATCAGTGAAGGAATCTGGCGTGTCCTCGATCGAACCCGACATGGAGCCGCTCCTCGTCACTGGCTTTCTCTTCTGTGCGCCTGTGGAGCCAGCTGCCAATAAACCCTGCTTGTCAACAGAGGATGGCTGGATGGCCAGCTTCTTATAGCTACTGCTGAGATCCTCGCTTGAGTCCTCGATCTTGGACATCTTCCTCAGCATGTTGTTATTGTTGTTGTTGTGATGATGTGGATGTCCGCTGTGTTGTTGTGGACTCACTGAGAAGTCCAAGATGACTGCAGTGCCAGTGGCACTAAATATACAAAGGTCCTCGCTCTGTTGAATCGTTGTGGTCTCAGTGTAGCCAACGATATAGTTACATCCCAATGACCTAGCATGAGTCTTTATCTCATTCCTTATCTCGTTCCAAAAGCCATCCCTCTTCTCCTGTGAGTTGGACTTCTTAAGTATCTTGACTGACTTGGTCTGCATGTGCGGAGGTAAGTGTGAGGCTGGCTCCACCAATCGATCAATCAATCAATGATACATACAGCAACAATGCCACCAATGTATACGACTAGGTGTGATTGGAAGTCATTCAGGGTGAGCAGTTGGACATCGCTGATAAAGTCAATGCTGGGCTTGTCATTGTCTGATGAGTTGCGTTCGTCAGAGGACCTGCTTGACGAGGAGGACGACGACGTGGAGTAGTCATCCGAGTCAGACGACGATGAGAATGAGTATGTTGGTGGCCCGTTGAAGTTGTCCGATTGGCTGACCAGTGTCTTTGGTGACAATATCGGAGAGACCAGATCCATCTCTGTTATCTTCCTCAAGGTAACAGCTGTGCCATAGCCTCTTGCCACAATGCCGCTGTCTCCCTCGAGATCAAAGTGTTGCTTATAACCAAGTACTGCATTGCCTCCAATGTCCAAGATCTTCTTTCCCATCTGTCGGCGAAGTTTACTGTGGTCGGGTCACAAGCGAGTCAGTGTTTGAGTGATTGAATGAATGAATGAGTGGATGATGTGACGCTTACCCTGACAATGTGTATAGCAATGTTTGTCTCTCGAAGTTACTCAGCCTTGATGCTCTGAATGTGTCTGTCCAATGATACTCTGGATCACTCTCTACGATCAACTCTTCAACAAACTGATGTATACAACTGATTCGATAGTTGGAGAATGGTGTTGAGCCTATGATGATGATGGTTGGTGAGTTGGGTCATTGTCAGTCGATCAATCAATCATCTATGATGTTGTTGATGACTACTTACTTGAGAAGAATTGTACACCAGCTGATGCATCTTTGAATGGATTGGCATTCTGTAACATCTCAAGCTTTGCAACTACAAAGAGTTCACCTCTTATTCCTCGTAGTGTATCAAAGATTGGGAACCATCCACTGATCTGACCATTCTCACCAGAGAACAAACAGTTCAAATCAATGAGTACTGTACCAATCATATCATTCTTACTAACAAGGTCATAGTCCCATACTCTATATGATGAGTGTTAGACGATGATCGACCAATCAATCAATCAATCAATCAAACTTACCTTATGTCCAATGGTTTATCTTGAAGGTCGGCTTCATTGGGGAACTCGAACCTAAAGTCATGATTCCACATTGGATTGAGTGTCTTTCGTTTGATGTCTGTCTTTTGAGGATCGTTCTGATTGCCACAACGCACCTCGACAAAGGCGTCGGCCAATGCAGAGCTCCTATCCATAATAGGTAGGTAACGACCCTCTACTATCTTGACCTTTAATATACAAGGCATATCTTATCTCTAGTTCGTTCGCTCGCTATCTCTGTGATCACAATCGCTATTACACAAGTGTTTGAAAAGATAGTATATGTATGAATGATGTGAATAATTATCAAGATTGATTGAGTTGATCGTGAAATAACTTCAAATTGGGTGTCTTTTGACAAAACAATCTTTAACCAAAATTGGACAATGGTTGGTTTGGTTGTCGACTTGAATGAATGACTTTATTATTATGGAGTGTCGTGTGATTGATACATCATCGTCATCATCATCATAATAATTATAATAATAATCATCCTGTTACTTTGGCACAAGGTACCTAACATCACCTTCAGACGTGACGACAGTGGCCAGCTTGCTAATGTACTTCTTGAAGTTTTCCTTTTGCTCGTTGGTCTTGAGTTGACTGCGGAACATCAGCACCAGGTCCTTGGATTTGATCTTCTTCACTTGGTTAAGAATGGTCTTGATGGACTCCTCGCTCAGTGGATACTCATCGCCGCCGTCCGCTGGCTGCTGTGGGGAGTGCTGTTGTGGCGGTGATGTGGGTGGCGATGTCTGTGGTGTCAACTCGGTCCTTGCCTTCTTTTTGGGATCGCTGTTGGTTGGTTGTGGGGGCTCTGGAGCCTTGTTCTTGGTTCCACGCTTTGCTGGTGCTGTCGCCGACTGGTCGGGTGGCGAGCCGATCTTGGTGTTGCCCTTCTTCTTGTTGGCGGGGGTGGTGGCCGCTGCGGCAGCTGTTGTGCTCTTTGACTTGGCAGTGCCTTGTGCTGGCGAGGGAGGATTCGTCAGTGGAGACTTTGGCTCCTCTTTGACGCTCAACGTGTCCATGTTGTTCTTGGGGTATCCAAATGCGAGATTGGCCTTTGTGAGCGAGAAGTCGTCCTCGTCAGGGTCCTCATCCTCGTCCTCTTCGCCACTGGACTCCTTTTCATCCTCAGCCACCTCCTCTTCGTCGCTGCTGTCCTGTTTGTCCATGTTCTTGATCAAGTTCTTCATCTCGCGTCCAGTCTCGGTGAGGTTCTCATTCTCCTCGTCCTCGGCCTCGATCTGAGGACCCTCCTCCGTGTTGATGTCGTTCTCCTCATAGGCTTCATCGTCATCGTCAAACTTGGTGTCAAAGTCGGCAGCATCATCATCACCGCCGCCACCACCACCCTCCTCATCATCATCGCCACCTCTCCTTTTCCTGTTGCCACCGAATACTGCCTTGAACTTGTCCTTATCCTCATACATCTCTTTACGGAATTCACTATCCTCCTTATCATCTCCATCCTCTGCTTTAACTTTAACATCAGCACCCTCCGTCTTTCTAGATGCTGCTGCAGTCTTTGGTGCCCAATCATCTCTATCCTTAAACTTCTTGCTCATCTACATTACATCATTGAATGATTGAGTGAGTTGGTATGATTGAATGACTGACAAGCTGACTAACTATACTACTTACAAATGCTTCAGCCTCCTCAATTGTTAGTGTCTCGACGTCCTTCCTCATTCTGAAGGTGTACCAATCGGCCAAGGGTACAGCCTTGATGGAGCCATCACTCTGAAACAGGAAGATGAAGTAGCATGATGCTTGGTTGCCCTCGATCATACCTTGGAACTGATGTAGACCCTCCTGATCCTCCAACCTCCATGGTATAGTCTTGGGGTTGACAGGTCTTGGCTCGTACTTCTTCTTCTTTGGTGCAGTGGCACCAGCCGCTCCTGCAGCCGTCGATGTAGTTGATGTCGTACTAGTGGTAGATGTAGTTGATGTTGTAGTTGTGGTGGTGGTGTTCATTGGAGAGTTGGTCTTTATATCATCGTTGTTGTTGTTGGCATTCTCTGACAGATCTGGCTTATGTTTGAACATCCTCACCGGTTTGCTGAATGATGATATGTCCACTTTTGATGTGAACTTTGCTATATTCCATCTCTTGGTCGTCTTTGCAAGTACTATCGGGTAGACTGTTGCGCCACTATTACTACTACTATTACTACTGTTTTCCTGTTTGGAATATACACCATTTGAGCTCTTCATATTAAATGTATAGTTTTGTTTTGTTTTTGTATCCTTCAAGAGAGTTAGTCTCTTATAAGCAAGAGATATAAAGTGTATTGATCACAACACAATAATAAAGTACAATCAATCAATAATAATCTTATCTGTACAAAGAGATAAGAGTGAATGTGGAGTGGGTGTCGAATGAGCCAAAATGAAGTGAACTAGCTTCTTTTTATCACTTTTGTTTTGAAAACACTCTAAAGTTCACCTTCTTGAATTACTCAATCTTCATTCACTTCACTCAAACAAAACAAATACAAACAGATAGAATGGCAAAGAAAAAGAATAACAAGTTGTTGGTCAGCACAGTGGATGATGATGAAGAACAAGATAATAATACTACAACTACAACAACAAACAATGATGATATAAACAACAAAGTGAATGATACTAAAGATAATGATGACGAGGATGATGATGAGGAGAATGAACAAAAGTCTGAGTCAAAGGGAAAGATGCAACATAGACATAAGTTGGAATTGAAAAAGTTACAACAGGATATAGACAAGTTGAATCATGCCATACCAAAGAAGGATAAGAAGGCAAAAGATGAACTAGCTGTGAAGGCAAAGAAGATGGAACAGGACCTGTTGGCAAAACATAAGGAGGAGATGAGCAAGTTTGATGAGCAACAGAAACAGCTTGAAAAGGCCATTCAAGATCAGCTGTTGGTCACTGATCAACGTGCCATCTCTAAAGCGCAACTCAAACGAGCGAAGCGTGCCGAAGAGGAAGAAGCCCGAGCCAAGCAACTCGAGGAAGACAAGAAGAACTATGTATCAAAGGGTGTCGTTGAGGCCAACGACTTTACAACCAAACTAAAGCCATTGTCAAAGTCTATTAAGCTTGTAAGTGATTGGTCGACCAATGGTTCTATAACTCACACGTCTAACACTCAATCAATCAATCAATCAAGATCAAATCGGATGGAGACTGCCTTTACAATGCGATCGCCAATCAATTGTTGGTCAATGGAGTGATCAAGGAGAAGGAAGCGGGTGGATATCACAAGAAGCTGAGGTCAATCGCGGCACAATACATTCGCACCAATCCAGACGAGTTCCTACCGTACATTGTCGCAGAGGAGGACTTTAACGACGCGGACAATCCCATCGATGACTACTGTCAGCTGTCAGTGCTGAAGGATGGCTGCTGGGGTGGTCACATCGAGCTCAAGGCAATATCATCATCACTCAAGACTCCGATCATCGTCTACAATGCATACGCACCAGACGTTCAACTTGGCGAGGAGTATCACAAGAGCCACGCCACCAACAAGCCCATCTGTCTCTCTTATCACAAGTTTGCATTCACTCTTGGTGAGCATTATAACAGCGTTGTGCCTGCTGCCCCCATCTATCAAGGCGACCAGGAGTAAACTACTTTATTAAACTCGTGCGAGAGATTACAACTATGACCTGCCAATGATAATATCATCAAGGAGGAATGATCCGGCATCATCAGCACCAGAGAATCTGACGACTACATGCGATGTTCCGGCTGGGGCAACTAATGATCCTTGCTTCTTGGACCATGTGGCAGTCACTGGGTAGAGGTTGAGGTCATACTCTGCCAAAAGGTCTTGGTTGGTGTTGATCGCTTGGACGGTAACAGTGGGCTGGACTGCGCCTGATCCAGTTGCAAGCTTGACCCATGCGCTAACGTTGATCGTTCCGGACTGAGCTGGGAATCCTGGCCAGTTGTTAGCTTCGACACCCCAGTATGGAGCGGTGATGGTCACCTTTAAGCTGTGTGTGCCAGTGTGAGCAGACTCTGTTGATTGAGCTACTGTGCTGCTGAACCATGGGACCCACTTGCCCTTGGACGCCTCCAAGGTGGATGAATCAACATCGAGGAAGTTGGCTGATGGTGTGGATGTTGGGGTCTGCGTTGGAGTTTGAGTTGGGGTCTGTGTTGGCGTTGGAGTTGGAGTCTGGGATTGAGTTGGAGTGGGTGTTGGCGTGAATGAACCGTTGAAGGTACTAAATCGGTCTTGGTTATATGGGGCGCCCTGCCAGGTGGCAGTGTTGACATCATAGCTGGCATCCATTGGCATGAAGTGCCATTGACCAAGATATGTGTTGTTGTACCATGTATTGTTCTGATTAAAGTTGATCGCCTTGATGATAACATCGTCCAAGTATGGCGAGTTGGCAGGGTATGAACCATAGTTGGAGAAGATAGCATTGCGGCCACAATAACTAACTGTGCAATTTACACGCTCACGACTGAATGTGAAGTTGTTATGATGGATCTTGACATTCTGGGTCTTGTAACGAGTGCCCCAAGTTTGGTTAAAGAATGGACAACCGTTGGTTGTGTCAAAGGTCTCGTTTGGACGACAGAATCGATCGGCATTCTCCCATAATGTCACACCATCCCAGTTGTCCTCAAACAAGTTGTAGGCAATGTCTGAGATGACGTACTTTGATGAGGCACGAGCATCACCACCAGACTCGGACAAGTAGATGGCGGACTCTGGGAAGGAGTCTTGACGGGCTCGTCCATTCTTGAGGGCATTACGTTTGAATGTGTTGTTGACAATACGGAAGTTGTAGCTCACCTCGTACATAATGGCACTGGCATCATTCTCCTCAATGTAGTTGTTCTGAATCAAAAAGTCCGCGTTGTTATTGTCTGCCCATATTCCAGGACCCAAGTTATGATGTATCCAATTATGTTGGATTACGACGCCATGTGCCTCCCAGAACTTGCCTCCACCAGTACATCCACAGAACTCGCGTAGTGACTCCCAGTCGTCTTGATTGTTTCCTACGACCTCGTTGTACTCGAACAATACATTGTAAATACCCTCTGGGGCCACTGAGCTGAAGCCATACTGGCCATTGTTCTTGAGACAGTTGTAACGTGTCACAGAGTTTGAGCCAAGGAAGAGAGCTGCACCATCGTTGTCATGTAGGTAGTTGTACTCCACTGTCCAGTTCCAGCCAGCATCATGGTTGACCACACCCTCATCATTGTTTGACTGACCCAGGCCAAAGTTGCGGATCTCGAGGTATCGGATTGTAACGTTGCCTGCTCGCTGGGTGAATGCGTAAAGATTCTTGTTTCGGCCGTCAAGGATGGCACCTGGTGCACCGATAAAGATAGTGTTGGAGGCAGGAATGATCTGGGAGTAGATGCTGTCGGCCAAGTGATGAACTCCGGGTGCGAACCAGAATGTCTTGCCAGCGCGATCCCAATCAAATCCAGTGTTGTTGCCAGCTGGAACGATTATTGCACCGGTGGGGGCCGTGGCTGGACCTTTACCCAAGATTGTATTGTTTCCACAAACACGAACAGGTGGTGCAGTAGGCCATGGTGTGGCGGTGGAGAGGACAATCGTCGAAGTTGACACAACCAGTGTGCATAAAATAATTGAAAGAGATAATAACCTTGTCATTGTTGTATGAAGTAAATAAAGAATGATTAGTTGAAGGGTATTCATCACAACTTCTTAAGGTTTGGGTTACAATAGGTGGTCGTCCAGACCATAGACTTGACTTGATTTACGATTCCATTGGAATCGCGATGGGTTGATCTTACCTGAAACGACGAGCGCAGATATTTTTGAAAGACGACGAACATCAACCCAATACTTTAAGATATTTTTGAAGACAAGTCCGATGATCATAACACCACTGGTCGTCCTTTGTGTTACTACCCTAACAATTGATTGACCGGTCACTAGCACTAGCCATCTAGACAGCCAGTCATTATAATAAGGTGTTCAATCAGCCATCAATTAATCCATTCATTTGCGCATAAAAGGAAGTACTAACGATCGTTTACTGGCAGGTCTTGGAGGAACTTCTTTTTCCAAAGCTTGGACAGAGTTGTAACGATCTTCTTACACTCGACTGGATGCGCCGTCTGAAGACTCCATTGTTGTGTGGACTCATCCTCCAGATCAAACTCGATAATCAACTCTGTTGGCTTGCTGACACTGTAGTGTAGGCATGATATGTCGACCACCCTAAAGAATCCAACCAAAAGGAACTGAGGTGTGAGCAGCTTGATGTTCTGGCGACTTGACAATGGCCACTGTGAGTAGTTCTCAACACAGATGAATATCCTCTCTGTTGTGATGATCAAACTCCTAGGTTGGTCTGTTTGTTGGGGATTGAGTTAGCCATGTGTGAACCTCAGCTTGGAAGTTTGGATATTGATACATACACTTTGAGAATGATTTAAAATATAACATAATATACAGTTCGAAGTCATTCTTGGACTCAATGCAACATGCTATGTTGATCATTGTCTCCTTGATCCTGTAGTTTGGTTCGAGGTTGACTCCATCCTTCTTGGCTGTCTCCACAAGCAAGTCCAAGAACCTACATATGATCGATCAAAGTATATTAGTTGATTGAGCATGATTGATTGAATGTGATGGTGCCACTTACTTGTGAGTTGGATCATGTGATCTCTTGAGGAATACATAACAAACATCATTCTCCAACTCAATCCTAAAGGATTGGAATAGAAGTCCAATGTCCATTGTCTTGATATCCTTGAATTGGAAAGAGGTCAATCGTGTGTAGTTGTTATCCTGTCCCAACAATGACTTCTTCTCTTTCTTTAGCATGTACACAGTCTTTGATGTGAGTAGTAGGTAGATTGTTCTGTGTGATCATGGTGACAATCCGTGTTAGTCAATCAAGAACGAAAGAACGGCTCGATTCGAGTATGCCTACCTTTCGTCATCTTGTGAGTTGTACTGGATGTAGTTGGTCTGCATCATGTAGATGTATACCTCTTGACTGCCACCAGTGAATAGGTTCATTCGAAGTTTGAGCTGCAGGTTCTGATCGTCCAAAATACTCTGATTGAAATCGTCATCCTCGTTGAGTGATACCTCTGGCTTGGCTTGTTGCTGATGTTGCGCCGATGTCATTGGTATTGTGGCCACGGGTGGTAGTGAAGTGCCCAATTGCATTGCCGAGTATGATTGTGATACGTTCTTTTGCTGTTGTTGCTGTTGCTGCTGCTGATCAATGTTGAGCACGGGAACAAAGAATAGATACTTTGAGTGACATCGAATACATTGACCAAACTGATTCTCATCGCGACAGATGTATCGCTCGGAGCAGTCGAGACAGCTCATCGTGTACTCTTTGACCAGTGGCGTGAGTATGGTCATTAGCAACACAGCCTGATCCTCGTCCTCCATGATGTAGACCTCTTTGAAGAAGTTCATTGGCACGCTGTCTTTGAAGTCCTTGCCATAAGATATCTCTATCAAATGGTGTGGCGGTCTTGAGTACTTTCGCACAAAGACCACGGCCTGAATGAGGTGAGACTTGATTGATGTTCCAGTCGCTGGATTGGTCTCTGTGATCAAGTCCGACTTGATCTCCAACAACATCTCTTGATTGGTGCCAAACTTTAGAACAAAGAATGGCTCGGCAAGTCTGATGATGATCGAGAATGTTAGTAACATGATTGAGTGAGCATGAGTGAAGTGACTTACAATCTAGAGTCATTGAGGTTAGCCTGTTTCAAGCTGGCCTCAAGAAGACTGAGGGGATTGTTGTTGACTGTTCGCGTGGAGTCGGCGGGTTGGTCTTGGGAAAGAATGGAGGATAGTGCAGATTTGGTGATAAACTCTGACTTGGGTCGAGTGGAGATTGTTGCTAGCTTTGGTGAGGCGGTGGCTGGCTCCTCCTTTGCGCTCTTTACCTTGGGTATCTCGTGGGAGACACTTGGTGACGGATCAGCCAGAGTGTCTTTGAGACTGGATGGTGATGCGGTGGATGGTGGAGAGGAAGAGATGGACGTGGGGGTAGGGGTGGATGTTGTAGGGGGAGTAGGTACAGGTTCATCAAACTGTTGTTGCTTCGGCTTGGTTGGGGTTGAAACAGGTGTGTCCAATGGTTTGATAGGTGTCGTTGGCATTGATGTCGGAGTTGATGAGAGTGGCGTTGAAGTGGTAGGTGTTTGATCCAGTGGTGTTGAACTAGAGTCTGGAGTGATTGATATTGGTGTCGTTTGCGTTGTCGTTGCTGCTGCAGGGTTCTTGGGTTTCAGTATTGTCTTCTTAACCTTCTTCTTGATCACTCTTCTCTCGTGCGTCACCAGACTGTCGCTCATCTGCTTCGTAAGGCTGTCTCTCTTGTTGATGTTGCTATTGTTGTTGTTGGCCTGTACATCCATTTCATTCAAGATCCTCAGCCATGCATTGCCACCCTCCTCTCTCAGCTCTTCGATCCTCTTCCTCAGATTCTTCTCTTCGATGAAGTTATCCTGTTCTGATGTATCTGTCATGCCTGTGGTGTACTCGGGCACCTCTGGCGCCTCCTCTAGATCTACCGTGCGTTGGTATGGCTTTGGTACAGAGGTGGAAAGTAGGGCAGGTGATGTTGAGTTCTCGCCCTTGGCCTTCAACACACTTGGAGCAAAGGTCAAAGGTGGCAATGACTCGTCCTCCTTCATTGGCTTGATCCTGTTTGTTGAAGACTTTTGAGGTGTGAGTGAAAGGTCCTTGACCATTGTGGATGTATTCTTCTTGATGAAATCAATGTCTGCCTGTCCAATCGCAATGCCATCCAAGTAGAACTCCTTGAACTCCAATGATTGTACATCCTTTTGGTAAATGAGAGTGAGTAAGTGTGTGAGTGAGTTGGTTAGGCCGTGGCTGGTACACTTTGACTTACCTCGCCAAGCAATGAATAGAGGATGCAGCCGCGGTATGACTTGAATTGACAAAGGGGATTGCCTTTGACATTGAGACACCGCAGACTGGGCATTTGTTTGAACTTGGAGATCTCTTCAATGTCGCGTATCTGATTCATTGTGATGTCGAGGTACTCCAATCCATACAGCTTGTTCAAGCCATCGACATTGGTCAACATGTTGCCAGACAATGATAGATGTGTGACCAATCCCAACACCTCATAAATGTTCTCCATCGATGTTATCCTGTTGTTTGACAAGTTGAGCACGCGTAGATTGAGGCACTCATGTAGATTCTCCACCTTTGATATAAGGTTGCCCTCCAAGTTGAGCTTCTCAAGGGACACGAGGGTGTACTGTAACATGAAGGGGAGACGTCAGCGGTCAATCCATCGGCCTCATGTGCACAATCAATCATACATACCATTGAGCTATCTATCTTGGGTATATAGTTTGAGGAACAGTCCAGTGAGACAAGATTGGACCAGATTCCATTACGGACGTATAACTCTTGTAGACGCTTGTGAGGTATCTCAGCCTTGTCGGCAACAAGGTCATCATAGGTCTTGACACTGATCTCTTGGAAGTGCGTCAGTTTGGCCTCGTCCTCTACGACCAACAGCTCGTCCAGTGAGTAGAGCGATTGGTGCACGGCCACCTTGGTCAGAGTCTTTGCAATCTGACAGAGATTGGTCACCAGACCTGGCTTGACATAATTGAACTGCACTGCACTCAATGATCCAAAGAGGTTCATGTCCAAGTCTCGATACTTCTCCAAAGTCTCTGGCAGGTTTGAGTCCATCTGTAACAGTCTGACTTGTGACATTATAGTCTGTAGACTCAGCAAGTCTTGCTTAGTCAGTTTATGTGATATACTCTTGCCATTAATGAATGAGTTGAGGTATTCCAAACATGCTGGGTTCAGATTGAGTGCTGTCTCTCCTGTCTTTAATCCCTTCTCTAATAATAGTATAATGAATGTCATGTAAGAGTATGTTCTTTGTTTGCTTCAATGCCTCAATCTTACCATTTGTACGTATAAAGTTACTGAGCGATGTCAACAATGCTTCAGAGTCAGAGTATTGTTGAAAGCTCTTTTGTTTGGTTGGTGTTGATGGTGTTGACATTGTCTATTGTATGTCGTACGTTTATCGCCTGTCCTAAACTATATTATCATGCATGAGATAAGTATACCATCAATTATAAATATATTTATATTTATTATTATAACAATGGTTTAGTCTTGTTTGAATGAAAGACACCTCAGTCTGTGACATCATTGCAAAGGTGAAGTGAATGTCTTGAAGTTTCATGAACTAAAATCTTCGGACATCCTTGGGGTTGAGTTGCCGAATGAATCTTACTCGTGGGTGGAGGGGTCCCAGGATGAGACCTGGATTGATTGATTGATTGATTGATTGACCTGGAGAAGGAATGAATGACATATGTTGATTGTTTGATTGATGGATGACGCTGAATACACATTTATTGCTAATGAAAGCTAAAGTCAGCAGATATAATCGAACATATAGACATTATGGATATGTTGGTCGAGGAAGGGGATGGTGATGTTTGTATCTACAGAGAGTAAGTGGATGATGATGATGATGGATGATGTTGGTTTGGTCGTCTCAGGTACAATCAATGTTGCAGTTGTAGTTGTGGTTTGGGGAATGTACATTCGGGAATGATTTGGTCTTGTTGGTTTGGTAGTTTGTTTGTTTGTTTGGAGGCAGGTCCAGGGCCCAGTAGGTAGTGTCGGATTATGGGAATGTCGGATCCCAGACACACACCCATTAGGTGGAGAAAGAAAGCTTATGAACAGAGGATGTTGTTGATGTTCATGGCTCCCTCCTGCTTGACAGTATGCTCAGAGGATAATCTTCTCTTCCTGCTGCTGATACGTTTGAAGCTTGTTGTCTCTCTCTTGGGCACTTCGGGCTCTTGGCAGACGATCGATTCGTCCAACTCCTCAAACTGGAAGGCAGTCATAACAAGAACATCCAAAGGTGCACAGCCATCCATTGGATTGTTCACTGGCACTTGCACTGGCATGGACATGGCGTCCATCTGCTTGGTTTGGGTGCTCATCGTTGGTATATTACACACGGAGTTATTGATGTTGTTCACAAATGGTACAGAGTCCGAGGAGTGATGAAGGTTGTTCGAGTTGGTGTTGGTGTTGGTGAAGAGGTAGTTGTTGTTTGATACACTGTAGCTGCTGATGCTACTGGCCTTCCTAGCCTTGGACTGTTTGTTGGTTGAGGTGTTGGTGTTGTTGAAGGCAGATGATGATGATAATGATAATGATGATGTTGGTTGTTTGGTTGCGGTGGATTGTGTGTTTGAAGAAGGCTTGAGGGACTTGGACCTCATGACCTTGTCGATCATCGAGCTGATCGATTCGATGTTTGTAAATTGTTGTTGGTTGGATGATGATGATGAGTGATGCTTGGTAGGAGTCACTGGATCAGAGTCAAAGGAGGACTCAGTGTCACTGCTGTAGTGCTCCAAAGTGGAGTACGAAGCCATTGGTGAAGCATAGCCTGGTGTGGCACTGCTCTGTGCACCAATCGTTGGCAACGGTGACATAGATGGCACTCTCTCACCCATATCACTCTGCTTGTAGGAGGAGGTGGAGTGACTTTTCTTGTTCTTCTTCAATGGTGAAGGGGAGGTGGCCACCTCATCCTCACACTCATACTGTGACGAAGATGATGAACCTACATAGTCCGACTCGTTGAATGAGAAGACCAAGTAGTTTGTCTGAGGGAAATAGAAGTTGTTCTGTTGAAGATTAAGAGTTAGTTATGCGTGTCCATCAACAGTTGTTGTTGTTGTTGTTATTACTTACACTCAATACCCTTCTAGAGGTGAGGTAACCAAGCGAGCCAAAGAGTGTAGTGATGGCAAGCATGTTGTTGATTGGATGATTGGTCCAACCCTTGACAACTTTGGTGAAACTGTTGAGCTTGGTGCCAACAGTGAGAGTCTTGAATGGGGCAAAGGAGAGACAGTTGTCCCAGATTGCCTTCCTCAGGTTGGTGGGCAGACGATCGAGTTGTGGTGCCCACGCCGTCAGACACAGCAACTGCTGCAACACAGATGGCAGTGTGAATCCCCAGATGGACGATGAATGGAAGATATCCGAGGAGACTGTGTATGGGTTGATGGTGACCTGGTCATCAGTTGGGTCCACAGCAGTCTGTGGTGAGCACTGCTGGAAGAGGTTGGTGTTCCTTCGCTCCGACTCGACAAAGGCACAGTGCAAAGATTGCAAGCCGTTGACGTCCATGTTGGGCTTCCTGAGCAGAGAGTGGAAGTAGGGCAGGAACTTGTCCGTGCACTTGCTCTCCCAGAGAGGCGCGTTGGCAATGTGTAGAGTGGAGATGTCTTGGTTGGGATAGGCCTGCTGCATGCAGATGTCGTTGAGCTGTCTCCATACAATGGATCGAGCAGTTGGCGAGCATTGATCAATCTGGGCCACCCATGTGTTGAGTTGGTTGATGTGCGAGAGAAGAGTGGACACATCGACAGTGGGTATCTGATTGTTGGCATTGATCAATACGAGAGATGGACCAGCAGCGCCATTGCCATTGATGTTGGTGGTGGCAGCTGTAGATGTGGTGGTGGCGACGTCTGGCATTGAAGTCGGTGATGCCGATCGTGATTGTGATCCAGTGCTACTGTTGTTGTTGGATGAGCACAATGGAGACAATGAAGATGTAGATGATGCCAATGATGATGTAGTAGTAGTAGTAGCCATATTTGTAGAAGATGATGATGATGTGGTAGTAGTCGTAGATGTAGATGGGATTAATGGAGATGATGGATGATGGTCCATGTCATCATAGTCACTGTCCTCGTCGGATGTATGGATGGGTACTCTATCGGCTGCTGCAGCAGCAATAGCCATATAGTTGCTTTGGCTGTTGATTAGTTGTATATGATCAGATGACATTGCCATGGGTATTACAGTAGATGATGATGATCTTTCAATGTCCTCCTGACTGATCTCAATACGTTTGAAGTTGGACTTCATCCTATAATTATGTTAATAAATAATTTAAATATATACACTAATAATAATAATAAAACAAAGAGAGATAAAGAATATAAAAAAGGAAAGAAAGAGATATATATTTTGTAGGTTAGTATAATAATATAATTAATGAATGGATTGATTGATGGATGGAATAGATATAGGATATAGATTAATCATGCAGCATTGTGTGTGTGTGTGGGAGGTGCTGCAAACATGAACATACCTATGTACAAATTCAGCTGACTGATACTACTTGAGAGTATTTGTTTGTTTGTTGTGGTTGTGTTTAGTTTGTTCCTTCTGTTTGTGTTGTGTGTGTGGGTGTGTGCTGATGAACAACAATTAGGTTAGGCTAACACAAGTTGATTTGATGTTTTGTTGTTGTTGTTGTTGTTGATTGGAGATAGATAGATAGAGGCTATGTGTGTATATATAAATGAATGTGTGAGTGAGTAAGTATGAGCAGGTGCACCAAGTTGTATAATGTATGTATTTGAGTAATGATATTATGAAGGCCAAATTTAAAGATCAGCTGATTATATTATAAATATTAATAAATTAACAATACAAGTTTGTATGTGTATGTATGTTTGTATGTATCTGTTTTAATTGTATATTGTATTGATTGACAAATAAAAGTATATGGTACTGGAACTGTTTAATTAAACAAACAACTTCCTATTTTGTCTTTTTGTTGAGAATTAAAATATAAATTAAACTTTTGGTGATCTAAAGATATTTGAATGAAAATATCAACAAACTTGTGTGTGTATGTGTATAACAACAACAATATTAAGGGTGGTGTGGAAGTAGGATGATGTGGAGATGTTCTTCTTTCTTTGTTTGTGTGTTTGTTTGTGAGCGAAGAAAGAAAGGAAGGAACTGTTTAGTGTGTCATTCACTAATTCATTCATTAGGGGGTGGAGCAGGCAAGATCACAATCTCCACACCACTGAAAGGTTGAGGTGTAATTTTAGTTGTTATCGGGATTCAAGCCTCGATTGCCACAACAGGGGGGTAATAATCGTATTCACACTTTACTGTAAGGACCAAAAGGAGCAAGTGTATCTTTACCAAACATATGACATAATACAGATCTCTTCATCAACCAATCATTTAATCAATCAATCATATGATGGATGATGAACTTACTTACTTCAATGTATCTCTGATTGGTAATGGATGGAAAGCAGGCTTGAACACTATATTAAATATCTATTTCTATGTAATATGAAAGGAAGCTATAAAGTTGGTATATGAAAGGGTACGATAGAGTTTGATGATACCATTATCTTGGAACACGTGAGACTTCAACACAAGTACATTGACCTTGATTGTGTATTTATTTAATTGTGTATGATGTTGTTAAAGGTAGATAATGGGGGATCTAAATCGGCTTGTTGGTATACACTCAAAAATCACCACAAAACAGATCAGCTGATCAAGGGCACTTTTGTTGAGTGGTAATTATTTGCATGATCAAAGTGGGTCACCCACTTCAATCTGAAACGATCTTCAATCGTTAAACAACCCCCAATGGAATTCTGGTATAAGGCCTAAGATACCAGAGAGATAATTATATATATTTGTATAATATTAATAAAATAATAATAATAATTTACTTATTATTTTTTAGACGTCTTGACAAGAACATCTGGTGTGGCCTTGTTGAGTGATGTTGGCAGCTTCTTGTTGTTCTGTTGCTGTCTTTGTTGACTGGCTTTGCGTTGTTGTGCTCCTCTGTCGGCACGTGTCACTGGCTTCACATTGGTTCCAGATGCCACAGACACCTTTGGCTCGACAAGCTTCTGGAACACAGTCCTTGTATTCCAATCCTTGCCCAGTGGCGTTGCCATCGTGCTCTCATACTGCTCCACGTTCTGATAGTGCATTGGCAGATTGTTCAACATATACCTTGACACACCCTTCACAGTTGCCTTATCGTCCACAATAACTCTAGAGTTCTTGTTATCTGTTCTCTTCTTTGATATCTCCTTCAGCTTGGCATCACGCTCTCTCTGCATGTTTGTGAATGATTGAGTGAGTTAGAGAGTGAGTGATTGATTTGGAATGATTCCAAGTCTGATTGAATGAATGAACATACCTTGAGCCTTGCCTCGTTGACTGGCCTCGTCTTGATTCCATCACCAGTCCATGCACCCCAGCCTGGTAACTTCTTGATTGCGCTGTCTTTGTCTTGCTCGTCCAACTCCCTCTCGATGATGGCAGACTTCTCCTTGGCAAACTCATCCTCCACATCGTCCATCGCGAATGCCTCCAACAACAACTCCTTCTGTTTGTTCGATGTGACCAGACTCATACCGGGATGATTCTTCTTGTTCTTCTTGTTGCCACTGGCTGTTGTTGATGGTGCTGATGCTGTTTCCTCCTCTTGTGGTTGCTCGGACATTGCCTTCCTCTTGTTGGCCACGCCCTTGGCCGCATTGGTCACCTTCTCGACATCGACCAACACCTTGTTCGACTCCTTCTTCTTGTCCTTCTTTGTCTTTTTTGAGTTGGCCTCCAGCCATGGGTTGTCCATCTGCTCGTCCAAGTTGTCCTCATCAATTTCCTTGTTTATCTTGATCTGTTTCTCCTTTGTCTGTTGTTGTTGTTGTTTCTTGTTGGCACCAACCTTGGCAACGTTGACAGTCTCTTGTTCATCACTGCCAATTGATATTGGTGTGGACACCTTCATCTTGTGACCGGACGACATGGACACTTGGTCAACTTGTCCAGCGGGCTGGTCGAGCTGCTGAGCGGACAGTTTGGTCTTGTTTGATTGAACTGGTCTATGCAATGCTATCCTGTTCTCATTATCGGCCTCCTTGTCCAGCGAGTCCATCTCTCCAATCTCATAGTCGTCCATTCCCTTGGTCACTCTGCCCGCCAGCTTCTGATCCAGGTCACGCTCCAGACTGTTTTGCATGAACTTCATGGCATTGATGCCCTTCTCCACCTTCTTGGTGTCCATGCCCAGCAGCTGCATCTTTGTCGTCACTCTGTCCTTCAGCGGCATGGACTTGTCGATGCTCTCCACATCCTCCTTAGACACGTGGACGGGCGCACGTCCTCCACGCTGGCTCTGCTGCTCCTCTTGATCATCCTCTCTCTCGACATCATAATCACTGTCGCTGTCCTCGTTGGATACCTTGTTCATTCTGTTCAAGAGTCCGTGACCAATCTCTTTGCGCTCGTTGATGCCTTGGCGCTGCTCGGTGGTCAGACCACCGCGCATGGCATTCTTCATGAATTTGCTGTTGTTCTTGTGGCGCAGTGTCATTCTCTCACGGATCCTCTGCTCCTCAGCCTGCATCTGGCGCTGCTTGGCAAACTCTGGATCGATCTTGGACAGCTCCTCCTCGCGCTTCTCAGTCTCCTTCTCACGCTGCTTCTTTAGGATCTTTCTGTACTTCTTGCTCTTGATCTTGGCTTGACGCTTGTTCTTGATCTCTTGGTAGAACATGATGTTCCTCAGCTTGATGATCTCGCGCAGTCTCTTCCTCTCCTCCTCGGGGCTCTGCTTCTCCATTCCATCGGGTGTGTCGCGCTTGTTGGTTACGCCCGACTGTTGCATCATTCGCTTGATCTCCAGGTCCATCTTGCTTGAGGGGCCAGTCGATGTGACTGACTTGGCGGCGGCCATCAATGAGGCGTTGTCAGTTGTCGAGATCTTTGTCTCATACACGTGGGAGGCCTTCTCTCGCTCGGCCTTGATGAATGGGATCCACTTGTCCAGCACATTCTTTGCGTCCTTTAACGTGAGCTTACGTTGGAGTTCATTGGAGTGGAACTTGGACATGGGCAATGGCAATGCCTCCTTCTTTGACAATTTCTCCAGGTCACCCTTGAGTGCGTCAAATCCCTCAGGGATCATGCTCAGCAATGAGTCCAAGTCGATTTGATCTGGAAGTATGAGTGAGTGATTGAATGGAATGTTAGATGGCTTGATTGATCAATCTTGGAATAGTTCCAGGCAACTACATACCCTCCTCTCCAAGACGAAGACCGAATCCAGACTCGTTGGCATAGTCCTCAGTGACTTCTTGTAGATTGTTTGATTGCTTCTTGGTTGAGGGCTTGTTGTCCAGTCCACTGATGATAGATGCAAGCTTGTCATGACCCTCGTCGTCATCGCCAGTTTGAAGCTCATCATCCTCATCCTCCTGACCGTCCTCAAGAATATCATCATCATCGAATGCTGTCTCGCCAAACAATTGATCGTTGTCGTCGCCCGATGACTCGTCATCCTCTTCATCATGCTCAATATCATCCTCTTCCAAGAGTTCCTCATTATCCTCATCATCCTCGTCCTCATACATTTGTTGTTGAAGTATCTTGTTCATCTTTGTTGTGGATGTTGCTGGTGCTGGTGTTTGTGCTGGAGCTGGGGCAGTGACCTTTGACTTTGCCTTTGTCTCTGGCTTCTTCTTCTTATCCTCGACAACATAGTCCTCCATTGTACTCTTTTGCTTCTTTGACAAACTCTTTGGTGCATCATCATCCATCAACTCTGAGATATCAATGTAGTCAACACCTTCATACTCGTCTTCCTCATGATATTTGTTCTACATCAATCGTGTAAACATGTTAGTCAAAGAACGATTGATCGAGTTGAGTTGATTGATTGACAAACATACCTTCTTATTCTTGTTGGTGAATAGTGAATCACCGTCCATGTCATCGTCAGAGTCGTTCATCAACTCGGCATCGTCAATCTCTTCGTCTTGGAAGTTGGCAGCAACCTTGTTGTCGACAGCCGAATGCATATCCTCGTCAACGTTATCATCACTATCACTGTCATTAACATGATAGCTAAGTGGGTTTTCGTTCTCTTCCTCGTCATCATCTCTATTGTTTTTGTTGTTTGCTCCACCTCTGCCACCGCGACCACCTCTTCCTCCTCCTCCTCTTGGACCACCACGTCCACGTCCGAAGCCGCCACCTCTTGATTGGCCGCCTCTTGATGGGCCACCTCTTGAACCACCTCCACGTCCACCTCTTGATGGAGCACCAGTTCTCTTTACAACTGTATCCTTCATATTGTGTATGTGTGTCTGTTTATATATATATATATATGAAATGAGGATGTAGTTGAATGAATGAATGAAGGTTGAGTCGAGAGAATGCTCGAATACTCGGTCGTTTTTGATTTGATTTGTTTTTTTCAATTTAATTTTGAACTTTGGGTGTTTTCCAACTTTAATCACTTTGTGGGTTCATCATCATATTGAATGAATGTGAATGTCATTCATTGACTTAGATGTAATAGATAGTAATAATAATAAGACATGTCTAAACAATTAGAACTTGAACCACCATTACCTGTCGATGAGATTGTTGGTGAATTCCAACTGTTTCCTTATGTAATAGATATTATTGCAAGGATGAAGGATGATGAATTGGAGATATCAAGAGCTGTCAATGTATTGAATGAGAGAATAACAAAGTGCACTAGACTATTGGCTTCATTACCAGGTGCAAACAGAACACTTGAGGAACAAGAAGCATTGTTACAATCATATAAAGATAAATTAAAAAAGAAGAAGTAGGTTTGATGACAACATCAACATCAACATCAACATACATCAACACATGTCAATCAGTTACTGACTCCTACTTCTACTATTATTATTATTAGGGAGCTCATTGCCAAGTTAACAGAGATAGAGGTGTTCAAGAGATATTATTCAGCTAACTTGTTATCTTCTTCATCACCTCCTGCAGCAGCAGCTGTTACGATGGCACCTCCTCCTCCAACTGAGGTCAATACAGAAGTCAATGTTGAGATGTCAAATTATTGATAACAACAAAGAGTGATTGATCAATCAATCAATCAACAATCAATCAATTGAATATTCAAGAAAGCAATGATAGGTGGTCAGAACACAACATATCAAGTGAGAGTTGGTCCGATGATGCGTCATGCCTAAGTGAATACCAACAACTTTTGACATCCAAGAAGTGGTGGTCGCGACGTTCAGTAGACGTGGATATGGCCTATTGTGAGAGGAAGAGAGAGAGATGATCTACAAGACCCAACCTGATGAGAGACATCCGAATGTCATTGACCCAAATCGAAGAATTGAGTTCAGTTCGAAGTTTGCAAACTTGTGGCGCCACAAACCCATAAACTCAATAATTTGGAACAATGACACAACAGAGTCAACATTCAAATTCATTATACATATAAACATATATTACAAATATACAAAGATACATACAAAGATATATAGATAGGATAATAGGTAGAGATAGATATTATAATTTAGGTTGAGATTGTGTTTGAATGTGATAATAAGGACATTATGTCAGATAGTGAGGACGACTATTTCGAATTACAATCACCAATCATTTATAATCTGTCTGACGAGGATAATGAGGATAGTAGCTACGAGAGTCAGGGTGATAGCTACGACGATAATAATAGCAACAGCAGTAGTGGAGTAGGTGAACATCATCATTATAAACAACATCATCAACAACAACAATCACAAGGTCCATCCTGGAACAACAACAACAACAACGAGGACGTGGACGAGGACGAAGATAACAAGATGGCCACAACAACAACGACAACAACTACAACAACTACTACTTGCTCTTCAAGGGCGAATGGAAATGGATATGGAAATGGTCATAGCAACGGCAACAGTCACAACAATGGAAACAACAAGAAGAAGAGCAATCTCGCCAAACTATTGAATGGTACCACTCCACGCAACTTTAAACAAGCCGCGACGACTCATGCACAATATGTGGACGATGAGGACACAGAGGATGAGGAGGAAGTCAACAAAAGGAGAAACACCATTGTCTTGGATACCTCGAATGATAGTATAGAGGAGGATGACAATATCAACAACAGTAATAATAATAATAACCATGTAAATACGAATGCAAAGAGGAAGAGAGGTACATCAAACACAACAGTGAATGACAATGAAGATGATGAACCAGAGTATGAGTTACCCAAGTACCTCAATCTGTTAAATGAATACAATGAGGAGAAGAATAAGAAGAAGAAGGAGGAGGAGGATAGTTTCAAGTCGCCACGGAGGAAGACAACAACAACAACAACAACAACGACAACAGCAGCAGGAAACAGATCACCCAATGATGTCATCATCCTTGAGTCGAACAATTCACCGACAACATCGACCACCTCGACAACATCAACATCAACAAACAAACGGAGCAACAACAACAACAACACCAACAATAACAATCATCTTCATCTTACATACCCGGGGATGACATCAACAGCATCCACACGAAAGAAAGTGGCAGCTGCTGTCGAGCCACCACAGCGAATCAGAGCCAAGACATCAAATGTTGTAAAGAAGAAAGCAGCAGAGTCACTCTTTCAACATCCAATGCCAATAATCAATCAACAGGCGACCAACAGTGCATCAAACAACAGCAACAACAATGCATTCTCTTTATTTACGAATCAGAGTCAGCAACAACGACAGCAGAGACAACTTCAACAACAAATACAACCTCAACCTCAACGACACGACATGGTCTCAGTGTCTGTGAATCCTCGGACAACACAGAGTCGACAGAATACGAGCATTCCAACACGAAGCAATACACGAAACGCGACCAATCAGCGAACCAATCATCTCCAATTCCAACCAGCATCGTCATTCACTCCTCCCCCTCCCACGCGTCGTGGCACCATCAGTGCCACGGAGTTATTCCGGTCTCTTCTCAATCGTGACCCTCTGGCGGGAGTCGAGGCAGAGCCACATATGGACACTCGCACCCAAGAAGAGATAGACTTTGAACTTGCCCTACAGTTGTCGTTGGAACAGAACACTCAAGGGCAGGGTCATGTACTTGGTCATGGACAAGGTCTTGGACCAAACCTTGCAGACTTTGGTATTCAGGAAGCAGCATCTACACGTCGTAACCAACACCAACAGATGGTTCATCAACGACAGATGAATCATAGGATATACCAGCGATACCAGGAACAAATGAATTACCAACAACAACAACCACATCAACACCATGGACATCACCATCATCATGGACATGCAGGAGTCGATCCCAACATGCTGAACCTGGCATATTCGTCCAGGGACTTTAACGAGAATGACTATGAAATGCTTCTGCGGCTGGACGACAATGTCCACAACAACAAGGGTGCCACACAATCCTCCATCAACACCCTTCCCGAACACAACATACAAGCTGGCAGCAAAGTGGAGAACTGCTGTATATGTCTGTCACCAATGGAAGTTGACGAACGTGTCAAGAGATTGCCCTGTTTGCATATCTTCCATTCAGATGTAAGTGTTACATGTTCTGGGACACTCACGTATTCATTCACTCAATCACTAACTAACTCCAATCCCTATTATAGTGTATAAGTCAATGGCTCAAGGTCAACAAGATATGCCCAATCGATAAGCATCCAATCGAATGAATAAAGTGGCGCCCTACCATGTGCGCACACAACAGTGTTGTCCCCTTCCTACCTCCCTACCTCCATCCCAGCATTCGAACTCTCTGTGTTCGGGAATGATGATGTCTTCTTGTCATTGACAATATGGTCACGAACGAATGGCGACGCGACGTTACAACATCCCCTTGTGGAACCTCCCGGTGTTGGTCGTGGTCGCGTCCAACACAATTTTGATTGACTTTGCGCCCCATCACTCGACAGGCCCAAGTCCGACGCGCAGTGGTTACACTTAAACACACACAGTCGTTCAATCATCGGGGGCATCCAATCAAAATCCATATATGGGTATCCAATCAACTATCACAAAACGACGTACGTGTCAACATTACATTATTACATATATATTTATGACATGGATAGATGCATACACACCAACAATCTCAAGATTGAGTAATAATATATATCCTTCCTTCTTAGTTCTACATTACCTGAATCCAACCAAGTTATACGTTCTCTAAGATGGTAGACATAACCCCCGCCCCTGCCCATCCATCCTTCCCCTTCCACTCACTCACTCATCCGATGACATCCACACACCTCCACCCTAACACTTCCACTCATTCCGTGTATTCCAGCCTTACTCCCACGTGTCTGGATGTTTCCAAATGAGGTAGGTATAAAAGGATGGACAAGGTCCAAGATGAGGACTCAACAACAAAACATATATTAATTAATCAATTATCCATTTATCTATTCATTGTTTATCAAATAATTAATAATACAATGTTCAAGCCAACATTATTTGTTTGCCTTTTGGTCCTCTTGTCATGTGTCTCTGCCACTGATGTGGATGAGTCCGCCGCCTCTGTTGCAATCAGTGGCAACTACTACTTCTTCAGATCATCTGGTATCGTCTGTGTTAAGGATCCATGCCCATCATGGTTGGCCTCAGACATCAATGGCGAGACTCAGAACATCACCGTCCACTACCTGTCCTTCGCTCCAAACCTCAACCAAACGGTCATCTTTGAGGCTGCCAACGAGGAGGTCATCGTCTATGGTTACCTCATTGTCTACTATGACCGTGGAACCCCCATCAGAAGATTGAACGTTCGTCATGCCTTTAGACAGCTCCCACTCAGCCCAGAGGACCAAGAGACCAAGTCTGGACAGTTCTACTTTGTCGACTACTCTGGAATCGCCTGCATCACCACCCCATGGTATGTGTCAGTCAATCAATCATTCGTCTCAATCTCATACTAACACATTCATTTAATCAATTCATATAACTAGCCCATCATGGAAGGCCACCGCTTTGAACGGAGGTGACCAGTACATTGCTGATAACTACATTGAGCCATACTCCAACTATGCTTACTTTGACTCGAACTGGTTGTCCAAGAAGGTGTTGGACACTGCCATCCCATACAAGGCTATTGTCCAGGCCAACATCTTTGAGAGTACCATCATTGGTAAGGCCATCTACGTCAACATCCTCGACCCAATTGAGAAGTGCCCACCAGTTCCCATCGTTGACTGCATCAGAGGATTGGTCCCAGTGTACACCCGTGACTCTAACCGTTGCAAGAAGTTCACCGCCTGCATCAAGCCAGGTGCATGCACCCGTGAGTTCCCAACCTGTGACGTCGAGGGTTACTCTCTGGTCACATTCCCATCCAAGCCAAACGCTTGCACCAAGGCATTCTGTGATGCATCATTCTTGAGCCAGCAGTAATAATATATATAGAATCATTGACGTTGTCCTTAGAGTATGACAAGGTCCACCATAATAAAATTATAATTATTGCAATCTGATTGTATTGGCTATTGTTACCCAGGGTAAGGGTTGGGCAACGTATGCTACTAGGTGTTGTTCAAGCCTCGGTGGCATTCTATGATCTGATCTTAAAATATGGCAATTTTTCACTGGATTCCCAAAATATTAATAACAGACAAAAAGAATCGACGTTTGATATTGAAGAGACATTATTATAATTATAGTTGGGACTGAGATTCTATATTGTAACAAAAGAGAGAGAGAGAAAGAGAGATATATAATTATATAATTATATATATATAATAATGATGGACACACCAACAACAACAATTACTACGACAACTAGTTCATCAATTTCAAAATATAGAATATTGATTGGTTTTATGTTGTTACTATCAATACTTCTCACTGTTATATATATATGGATTGTACTATTGGATGACAATGAAGCTAAAATAATGATGGATACTCTACGGATGGACCTTAAAAATATTAATAATAATAATGTATTACTTGACACCAATGAGACGGTATTGTTCTTGTTGGGCAATAATGAATGGGGCGGACCAGCTCCAATAGCAGGTGTTCATCAATGTGGATACAATCGAACAGTTATCGAGTTCACTTATGACCACTCGAGAGTAGATGAAGTGGATGGCATTTTCTACTTTGCATCGGATCTCAATGCCTCCACTACAGATTGGATGATCACAATGCCACACCCTGACCGCCAGGTCAAGGTGCTGTATGGCCTCGAGTCGGCCGGCAACATATATGGCAAATGCTTTGGCACACCCAGCTGCATGGAGTACTTCAACTGGACGATCAGTTTCCATCCATATCCACATTCCGATATCACCGTGTCATACTTGTTCAAAGCCGACTTTGACAAGTTCTACGAGCAAGAGCTGACTAGACCATTCAACTTTGAGAGCGCAATGAAGCTGAGACAACCAGGCCGCGTGGCATCGTGGTTCACCACCATCTGCAATATGGAGATTAGCGGATCAAAGAATGAAAGCGAGCGCATCAAATTCATGCGTCGCGTCATGGACAAGATGCACGTCGACAGCTATGGAGGCTGTTTGCATAACAAAGACGAGCCGCCAGGAGGCGGAAGATATAACACGATTGAACAACGAGACAAAAGCAAGATCGCAGTGATGAAGACATACAAGTTCTACTTTGCACTGGAGAATTCAAACTGTCCATATTACATCTCGGAGAAGGCACTGTTATGTTTGATGAATGGTGTAGTGCCCGTGTACTTGGGTCACGAGACAACATTACAGTACATGCCACCTGGATCATATATATATGTTAAGGATTTCAAGAAAATCGATGATTTGGTGGATCGACTACTTTACCTGGATCACAACGACGAAGAGTATCGAAAGTATTTCGCATGGCGAGAGAATCCAGAGACATTAAGGAAATGGGGCGATAAATTCTACAATAACAATTCAATATGTGATCTCTTCAAACTATACATTAAGTTTAAACACAACATGAATATCTTTCCTCGGAAGAATGCCATTGCCGATCCAAAAATAATCATCTGTCCAGAAGCCTACAAATCAATCATTTAATTGATTGATTAATTGAATAAAACTATTGAATAAATATTATCTCTTGACATCCCTCTACTCCTTCGCTCTCGCCTTCAACCCTTACCCTACCCTTACCCTACCCTACCCTACCCTACCCTTACCCTACCCTACCCTCGCCCTCAACCCTCGACTGGTCAACCCTTGCCTGATCCCACCTTCATTTTTTTGCAAGACGACCTAAGTCAAAAACTCTTAATGCATTTATTTATTCATCATCATTCTAATAATAACCAAGGACTTCACTGTATTAATATTAATATAATACTATACAATACATATATACATACATATACATATATACATACATATATATATATATATATAATATATATATATATGAAAAACAACAACAAAGATAAGATATGCGTAATGCTCTGTTGCAACAAAACAAAAGAAAACCGATAATCAATGTCAATGTTAGGCTGTTGGTAGTGTTGTTGTGTGCACTTAATATAGCCTACGTGCTCTATGGCCTGCTCAGAACGGATGATACACTCTGCCATCCACTCAAGCATGACGCAGAGCGCTACTTGCATCGCCTTACAGCAACGCCCGAGATGGCCAGCTCGGGCAACTTGCTGTTCAATCACAACTTTGAGTGGAACTCGATAGGCTGGCGCGAGTACGGTAGATACAATCGCATTGGTCACTTCTCGGTCAACTCTCACTCCTATCCACGACACGTTGTGGCAATCTATCAAAGTTACGACCTCCATTGGAGCGGCCTGTTCCAACCGGTGGACCTGCGCAATCACACAACGTTCCGGAGCGCCGGCTACTACGAGCTGCGCTTGGACGTCGACTACATCAACCTCAACCTAAAGGGCAACCTCAATCTTAGGATGCGAGCATCCAATCAAGACTTTGAGCCCGAGGACATCTCTGACACAGAGAGCACCTTCACCGTGCCCAACGGGGATGGTAGCGGCCATCCGGTGTTTCGTCTAAAGGAGGTGTCGCCCAAGCTGCAAAAGAAAGAAATCAGAAGATTCCTGAACGATAATCACAACAGTCTGGGCTCAATCACATCGCGCGCATCATTGGTCATGTACTCACAGAAGCCACTCAATTATGTTACTTGCTATATATTCACCGAGCAGTCGGGCGTTGCGCTGATAGCCAACACATCGTTGACCGTCAAGCACGTCAGTCAAAAGAAAGAGCCCAGTGTCAAGATGAACCTGCAGCGATATGACAATGAAAATGACAACGACAACAACAACAACAATGAAAAGGCGAGACTGTCAGAGATGATTGGCGACGAGTTCAAGACGCGAGGCTTGACTTGGGAGCAACGCAGAGTGGTGCCATTCTACAAGCGATCGACACGTCGATTCAATCTGAAAACCGACACTACAATCACTGCGCAGCTGGACATATCGCGATTCGCACGACTGCTGGAGCTGTGCATGCAGTGGGATGGTCCCATGTCCGTGGTGCTCTACATCAAGGAGCAAAAGGACGTCAAGGAGCTGGACAAAATGCTCGAGAGCTGGGTCATTGCCAAGAAGTTGGACAATGTCGACCTGCATCTGGCGTACATGAAGTCGGGCAACAAAGACAAGATGTACCCAATCAACGAACTGCGCAACATTGCCATCGAGCTGAGCAAGACCGACTACGTGTTCACCGTGGACGTGGACTTTGTCGTGTCGAATCGTCTGAACGATCACATCAAGCACAACCTATACATCACCAACTACCCTACCAACGTCTTCTTTGTGGTGCCCGCATTTGAGCTCGATGGATACTCGATGAACAACACCGAGCTTTTCCCCCAGGACAAGAATGAGATGGTCAGTCTAATCAAACAGAAAAGGGCACGCTCCATCCTCGACATTGCCTACGAGGAGGCGCATGGCCCGACCAACGTGGCCAAGTGGAGGGGCGCCAAAGAGCTCTATGCAGCGCATCACCGCCACCATTGGGAGCCGTTTGGCGTGGTGCACCGCTCGACCATCGCCTACGACGAGCGATTCGCAGGTTATGGCTGGGACAAGGTGTCGCACATCTACTTTCTACACTTGCTCGAGTTCAAGTTCTTGGTGATGCCCGAGGCATACATGGTACACATGGAGCACCCATCATCGACCACATGGTCCAACAGGACCACGGCGGACAAGGAGTGGATATTCAGCAGTTGGTACGAATCAATCACCGAGATCACCTTCAAATACTTCCCCAACTACTTCAATCCAGTCCAGATGAAGCATGTCTCAACAATGTCTCATGACGAGCTTAACAATGTCTGGACCGAATTTAACCCAAAAGCCTTGGTAGCTAGTTAGGTACGCGGACAGTCAATGGTCAATTGATATATATATATATAAACATGTAGCAATGAGGAAGTACAGTCACTCTCTCTCACTCTCCCCTTAGTCAGTTCAATATATGTTCATTCAGTACACTACACTCTTACACAAGACGCGTCATATTCGTAGATGATGAGGAGACCATCCATCAATCGATCAATCTAAGTTTAATTGGTGTAGAGGCGACACCAACAACATTATGTACTTGTACATAGACTGTCAAAGCTTGTTTTGGATATCAATGTCGTACGACTTAAAGTATGGTACCAGATGTGTGGCCATTGTGTAGGAGTAGGGATAGGGATAGGAATAGGTAGAGCACTGCACTGCTGTACCTGTTCAAACATTTGATGATGAAAGGCGGGTCACAATATTTGATTGTTTGGTGCAAGTTTCCATCTAGCAAACATTGCTCTAACTAAAAGTTTGTCATGACCAACTTGGAGAGATCTTATCCTCCTACCTACATGCAAGATAGGTGCAAAGGGAAAAAGGTTTAGCAATAGACAAGTTTCGGGGCATGCCAGGTCAACCACGTGATGTGATCGCCCCTCTGGAAAGTCTCCAAAACCCATCAACATACTCTAACGATTACATTGATCTTTCGGTGCAAGTATGACCCATCAAACACCCACATCCACACACAACACTGACACAATTAATCACACTTGATCAAACAGATATTTTAAAAGTTTTATCGCTTTATTACTTTGCGACCCCCATCTAGGCCCGAACTAGGCCCATATCCTCATGAGGACATTATTAAATCTACGAGGATAGATAGGTCCTAACACACAAACACGAAACCATCTCAATCTAAATAGTCTGTCATCTTCATCAACTCTCAACAAATAAGGTGCACCAGGTCCTCCTGCTCATCAACTCCAACAACAATTCTATGGATGATTGTGTGCAACCTTATAACCAATCAAGAACATCCCCCTTTGAGTTGATCATTGTACTCAATGTCATGTCATGTCATGTGATTGATTTATTGATTGGTTGATCACTTGTTACTAATTCCTTTCTGATTTTTAATTATTTGTACTATTATTATTATTATTATTTGTATTTATTCCATTCACTTAATCACAATCAATCAACCAGTCATAACACGATCATATCATGGAACGATGGATTGTCTCAATCACACTAGTGTTGTTCATGATTATGGTGTCCAGCGCTGGAGCAATGAATATTCAATCAGCAACAATTGTCCAGAAGAGTACAAATGTGTTGGGCGTTGATATGAACTTTGCATTGATTGACATTGCATTTGACAGTGAGCTTTACTTCAATCAGGTCGTGACATGTCCTAACTTCACATGCCCAGCACCTCCAACGATTGACTGCACCTGTGACTACACCGATCACAATGAATGTCCAAAAAAGTTGAATCCATCATGTCCAACATGTCCAACACGCACAACAATTGGCAGTGGACAATTCTACGATCGATGCAATGACACATGGACCACAATCCAAGCAAATCAAACCTATCGCTTTGACAACGTCACTCAAAACATGTCATTCCGTTACAAAGCCAACACCAAGTATTGCGAAGGAATAAGGGTATGTCTGAGTCTGGAAACATTCCACTCACTCACTCCCACTGACTAACTCACTTAATCAATCAATGACTATTGTTAGATTTACATTGGCCAGGATCAGGGCGACGTGACATTGTATGAGGGAACAAAGGGCGCGGAGACTACATTGATTGCAAGGTATACTGGATTGGAAATGTCGGATATGTTGACGGTGATGGACGTATGTCCTTCGGATAATCTTCCAATCTATCCATTCCAATCATGGACCAATGGTACATTCTTCTTCACAGTGGTGCCTCACTCATCAATGGTATCATTTTCATTGACTTTGTACTCGGGACCCGTCAACAAGATTGATAACAGTCAGCCTAAATGTACACAGGTGTTGCCAACACATCAATGTATCAATGATGGTGAGCAAGTCAAAGGTGTACACAACAACATGGACTCATACACATTCTACACATTCGTGGTTGACAAGAGAATGACCTTGGCCATTGGTGTCCCCTACCTCAACCAGAGCACAATGTTATACTTATCCGACGAAAACTACCTCCCCAGCTCAAACCCTGGGCAATTCAAATGGGCAATCTCTGACACAAGTAAGTATTAATAATTGATTGATTGAGTCTGGATTAATTCCATCCATACTTACTCCCCTGACCCCGACTCACTCTCAGACGAGAACTCAGGATTGCTCGAGATTGGACCATTCGAGAATGGAACAGCAARGGATATTGTATATTGGCGTTCTACTCATTCTATGAGACCAACTTTACATTTACATTTACTTCCAGCGCACCAAAGTGGCGAACACCAATCACAAGCAATTATCCGAGAGGTGGATCATACAATTTATTGGGATCGGCAACACTCACTACTCCAGACGGCGAGGTCTACACTTGTAATGATTGGGGCGACTCTTCATTCTCTGTACTCTTCCCTCGATTGTACAACAACCCACTGTGGCCAGTACCCGTGCCATTATACTCCAATCCAATATTTAGTGATATCAACTTCTTCTCCAACCTCTATTTCAATGAGCCCATCAACACACCCAAGTCCAACTCATTCCAAGCTGCATTCCTCCTATCCTACAGCGTGTATCCATCAGTCAAAGTCATCAGCGACTTCAACAAACTTCTCAACTCGACCCTTACCTTCACCAACCGATTGATCGACTCCAATGGAAATGTTAGTATTAATCATCATTGTGGTCTGGAATGATTCCATACTTACTCCTCCTTACCCACTCCACCACTAGGCCTTAGAGGGACCAGTTCGATTCCAACAAGGAGTGATCAAGTGTAATTACACTGATTACCAGTTGATATTGGAGGATATGAAGACAAAGGAGAATAAGATATTTGAGGAGACGTTGTACTCTAATGTATCGACATTACGTTATGAGATTGATGCTCATACTCTACGTGATCCATGGTATGGATGTGTGGAACAGGCCAATCAACTACTATCGATCCAAACTGTACAGACTACACAATCCACTACCACTTGTCAGTACCTTAGCTCTGATCCAAGGTACCTCTCCGACCCATGTTGTAACACTGGTCTACAATTTGTACAATGTTGCAGTGAGAGGAATGTATCCGTACCAACTCCAATCTTCCTTGGTGTTCAAACGAGTAAGTATAACTTCATAGTTTGATCATAAACCACTCGCTCACTCAATCAATCAATCTACTACTTTAGACGCTGTACAGGCACAATGTTCAAGTGTTGGATGTACTTCATCGATCTTGGATGAATACTTCAATGCATTGTCGAGTATCAATCGTGGAGAATGCACTATTCCTCAGTCGGACTACAAAGAGTTCCGTCTAAACATTGACAGGACATTGAGATCATGCAAAGATGTCTACTCTGACGTGTATTGTGAGAATGATGACATGTGTAACACCAACAATGCCACTGGAGTACAACGAGTCAGCTGTAACCTTTACAGCAGGGTCTGTGAACCAAGCCGTGTGTCACAGGACAAGGCCTACCTGTACTGTGTGCTCAATGAGTCTACACCGGCCACACTCTACTTCCTCAAGTATCAAGTTGGTCTGGGAAGCGTACAGAACATCAACACACTGGTCGATCAGATGTACAAGTTGTTCTTGACCGACGACTGCTCAACATACACTGGCCTACAGTATCGCAAGTACAGCACATATGAGTCATCACAGATCCAGGACTATTGCTACCCCGCGCCACACTGTCTGGACAACACATGTCTCACCGTACACGACATTTGCTACGATGGATACTTTAGTGGCTTTGGCTTCTACCCCGAACAGGCCACTCAGACACAGTGCGAACAGGTCAGCATCTGTCCAACTTGTGCGCCAAACAACGCAACATGTCAGGCAGCTGCATGTCCCAATGGCAACTTCTGTGGCTATTGTCCAAACAATCAAACATCCTGTTTCAAGTTCCCTGATCTCTCTGGCAGCAGTGGCGCATGTAACTCGTCTAATGTGTGTCTGCTCCCGAATGGACAATACGCGCCCAACTTGTCCGAATCCGAATGCAAAGCCCGAGGTCAATGCAGCGAGAAATGTGGCTACTCATGTGCTGGATTCACCGGTTGTGTCGTCCAGCCGATCAACATCACTGAAGACGATTGTCTCAACTTTGTCCTTGGTGGAATATGGGACAACAGAGGCTTCTGCCSGATTGGCACTATCTACGAACAAGACCACATGTCAATCCAAGAAACACCTCTGGGTTGACTGCAGCACCATCACCTCAACCTCTGAATGTGCGTCTATAGTGGGACCTGAGGACAGCCCAGTTAACTTGTGCAACCTCAAGGGCAACGAATGTCTGACAAAGGATGAGTGTGATAATGTTGGAGTGTGCTCAGACTCATACTTCTTCCAACAGGCCAACACGATCAACTATCCAGACGGTCTTGGCAAGTGTATGTTCCCGCGCCCACTCAACATGGACCCTCCAACATGCAAGGTGAACGAGCAGAATGATTCCCCAATGGGTTGTTATGCACATTTCCCAGAGGTCTTCAATGAAGCAGAATGCACGCAGCAGGGTGGCACGTGGTGGACTCAATCAGAGAACAACAGGACGAGATGTGAGGAGCAGATGGGATGCCAGGTGCCAGACCGCAGCTATGCAGCTTTGGCCAATCAGTACCGATTCAACGAGATGAATATAAGTCAGTGCACAGGCTGTGGGGTCAGCGATCATCAATGGACCAATAAGTTCACGTGGACACAGGCAAGATGGATGCCAGGTGTCATGGTCAAGGCTCAATGGATCAAGGGTGGTGCGGTCAAGCCTACCACCTGGGGTCCAACCTTTGACTTTGACCGCTTTGCCAAAGCCATCCAGAATGCATTCTATGGACGTCTTGTCGACCTGATGCGCTCATCTGCCATGTGTCGAATGAATCGTCTCCAAGAGAATCTGGACTCAATCGCATGCAGTTGCTCTGGACCAGGAGGATCACAATGCTTTGGTTCTTCGGCAATCCTGCTTGGAACGACGACCGCATGTGCCCAGTCATCATCCAACTTCACCTTCAACATTGGACAGCTCCTGTTCACACCCCAATCAGTGCCATTGTCATGCGTGAGTGTGTTGGTATCCCAGATTAGCAAGCAACTCTACACCTCCACGGCCACAGCATCATTGAGCTCAGCCTTTGTATCATACAAGAAGCCTGGTAGTTTTGCAATATTCAATGATAAGGGTGCCAATATTGGAACGATTCTCAATGATGGAGTCAAGCTCCAGCACCAAGGTGTGGACTCATTCACCCTTTGTCTGCTTGGCGGATCGACCACCTCAGACTTCCCCATCCTCGACTTTGCTCAACAGAGTGCCAATGATACCAAGACCCTAATCCCTCTTGGTCTCCAAACATTCCACCTATCAGTGGCAAGTGGACTCAATTACCTTTGTGCCAATGTCACAGTCAACAACACAGACTCATCGACCTACTTCCCGATCATCAGATTATCAGAGTGGCGCACTGCCACCAAACACCTGTTTGACCAGACCACCACAGGTCTCATCTACACTCTGGCTGTGCTCTTTGGAGTGAATGCCGTTTGGGGATTCGTCCAGCTAGTGTTTGTCGGCTACAAGTTAATTCACAACAGTGTCCGCTTCAAGCTGGTCCATGGCCTACTGCTGGCAATCACCACGTTCATCACGATCCGCTCGATCTATTTCTTCATGCTGCCCTCTGGCAAGCTGTCCAACTCACTGGTGGCCGACTACATCCTTGTTGTATTGCCCACATTCATCTACTTCACATCATTCTCTATCATTGTCGTGCTGTGGTATGTCATTGTTAGCTCGAAGCTACACGTCAAGTTCTTTGAACGATTCAGACAAATGATTATCGTCATCAACGTGATCATCTACATCATCTTCATCATCATTGTGTTGGTGTTCAACTTCTCCAAGAAGCAGCCTGCTAGCGAGTGCGGCGCACGAATGACTGTCATCCCCAGCAGCACCACCCCTCAGCGCGCCGTCTCAATATTCTACGCGGTGGTGCAGGCGGTGATATCTCTGATCATCGGCTCGGCCTTTGTCTACTTTGGCTGGTCAATCTACAACCTGGTGGGCTCAAAGAACCAGCAGACTGAGCGCCAGGTCAAGCGCACCAAGTACCAGAAGAAGATCTTCTTGGTGGCCTCCACATGCTCGGTCGGATTCATTCTGCATTGTATCTTTGTTCTGATATTGGTTGGCACCGAGCCATCCAACATTGTGTTCAGTTTTGTTGGACTGATCATCACCGAGATCATTCCAGTTATAAGTATACTGATCTCTTACAACCAGGGACATCTTGGCGGAATGCGCCGATCAACAGGCTCCACCAACACCAGCATGCAGAACATGTCTGGCAACAACAGCACCAGAGGTGGATCGACAACCACAAACAATAATAGGTCAGAGGACTCCTCAACCTTCTAATAAACTATCCCGAATAGGACTCAACTCAGTCTGATGAGGTGTTGGCGCTTCGCTATATCTATTATTATATTATTATACTTTATGGTCGAACCAGTGATTGTTGTTGTGATCGTGGTTCATTGTCGCCACATTCTTCATATCAATCGGGTTGAAGTATTGCGGGAAGTACTTGAAGTTGAACTCTGTGATCGATTCGAACCAACTGCTGAATATCCATTCTTTGTCGGCGGTGGTCCTGTTGGCCCATGACGTCGAAGTCGCATGCTCCATGTGTATGGTGTATGCCTCGGGCAACACCAGGAACTGGAACGACAGTTTGTGAAGATAGTATATGTGTGACACCTTGTCCCAGCCGTAGCCGGCGAAGCGCTCGTCGTACTTGATGGCCGAGCGATGCACCACACCAAATGGCTCCCAGTGCTCAGAGTAGATCGCTTCGTACGTGCTCTCGGCACGGATCCACTTGTTAATGTCGGTTGGTTTGTGCGCCTCCTCGAATGAGGCGGCAAGGATCTGTCGAGCCTTGTCCTGCTTGAGGAGACTGACCAACTCTCTCTTGTCCTTTGGGAATATCTTGGTGTTCTCCATCGAGTATCCATCCAGCTCGAACGCGGGCACCACAAAGAAGACGTCGACTGGGTAGTTTGTGCTCTGAAGATGGCTCTTGATATGCTGGTTCAGACCATTGGACACTACAAAGTCCACATCGATCGTGAAGATATATTCGGTCTTGCTCAGTTCGATGGCAATATTGCGCAGCTCATTGATTGGATATAGATTCTCATTGAGCTCCCTCTTGTGCGCCAGATGGATGTCGACATTTTCCAGTGCGGCCATGTTGGCTCTGTCCTCGAGCAAGGTGTTCAGGTCTCTGATGTCCTTTTGCTCCTTTATATAGATCACCACGGACATGGGACCATCCCACTGCTTGCACAACTCGATCAAACGTGAGAATCGCGAGACGTCCAACTGTGCTGTGATTGTCGTATCGGTCTTTTTGTTAAAGTGTCGCGTGGACTGTCTGTAGAATGGTTGCACTCTGCGCTTCTCCCACATCAAGTCCCTCAGCTTGAACTCGTCGCCAATCTTCTCAGACAACTTGGCACTGTCATCCTTTTCGAAACGCTGCATGTTCACCTTGACGCTTGGATCCTCCTTGTAGTCGACATGTCGGACAGTGAGCGATGTGTTTGAAATCAACACGATGCCTGGCACCTCGGGATAGATGTAGCATGTGACATAGTTGAGAGGCTTCTTTGAGTACATGACCAATGATGCGCGCGATGTCAGCACGTGCAGGTCCTTCTGATGCTCGCGCAGGAAGTGGCTGACAGCATCACTGAGCACCTCGCCCTTTTTCGGGTTCATCAGCTGGTTGCCACTGCCGTCCGTGTTGGGTACGGAAAAGACGTTGTCGGTGGTGTGGGCATCCATCGGTGTGAAGTCCTTTGTGACGGCTCGCATCTTGATGTTGAGGTTGCCCTTGAGGCTGAGGTTGATGTAGTCGACGTCGAAGCGCAGCTCGTAGTAGCCCGAGCCCATGAATGAGGTGTGGTCACGCAGGTCGACCGGCTGCAGCACGCCGTTCCACGGCAGGTCTGGCGTGGCATTAATGAAATCGCCATCGTATATCGCCAGCATATGTATTGGGTGCTGCTTATTGGTGGCGCGTGTCACACCGTTGGAAAAGTGAGACAGACGGTAGCGACCGTAATGTCGCCAGGCCACCCAGTTCTGAGCAAAGTCGTTATTGTACAGCAGGTTGGGTGAGATTGCGCCGTTTCTGTATTTGGTCACGTGGCGCTCTGCCTTTGGTGGAGGGTAGCATACGGCACTGTCCCTCGCGCCCCACATATAGAACAGGTAGACAACATTGACAAAGCACATTGTCATGATCATCCATTTCAGATTGATATTGAGCAATGTACCTCCTATACCACCTCCTCTTTTTCTATTAAATATATTGTACATTCTCTCTTTCTCTCCCAATGTGAGCCAGTCTGTCTGTCACCTCCTCCTGTTGTCGTCGTATATATAACTTGTTTTATATTGTATATATATATATAATATATGATATATATGTATTATATATGTTTATATTAATTATGATAATAACAAAATGAATGAACTATCAGATGTCAACATCTACAGTTTTATCAACAGTCACACCATAAACCAAGATCAAAAAAATTGAACAATCGTATTCTCAGAGTTTATTTATTTGTTTGTAGGATTGTGGTCTACCTGTCACCATCCACTTTGACAATTTTGTTAACTCCATCAAGTCATGATTATTTACTCTTTCAAACAATAAAGTGAATGAATATCATACATAAGTTCAACCAATGGACTAATTCCATTTGTCTTGTGATTGTAAGATTTATTGATTGAATGATTAAACAATTGGAAAATGGTGATGTTATTTAAAAGTGAAGAGCCATGTCGAGTTTTCTTTATTTACAATCAATCAATCAATCAATTGATTTGGTTGTATGACGATCGGGCTCTCTTTATTCGCTTGGTAATGAGAACTATGGCCACCACGAGAATTATTGCGCCGACAGTGCTACCAACGGCGATACCTGCAATTTCCAAAGGTGAGAGTCGATGAGGTAATAGATGACACAGGGTGTCTGTGTTTCCAGTGACATTGCAACCCAAGCTGGTGAAGGTGCAGTTGGTGCTGGCAAAGTTACTCGTTACATTGGACAATATGATCGATGACGTTGCGCACAAGATGCCTGTGTTACCCCCCAAAGGTGTGAGCTGGTTGTTGGTCAGAGTGGCATTGTTAACGTAGTTGAAGAAGAATGCGTATTCCGCATTGTTCTTCTTAATCTCTATGTTGCTCATCGAGTAGACGCTAGTCATCATCGCCATGACGAGTCCATAATCTGTGTTTCCATTCGTGAATGAAGTGTTGCTACAATGCCTAGTTGTTGGTCTTTGCCTGGCCGCCACTATGACCATTTCGGAACCTTGTTCCCTCCCTCCTTCTTCCGTATTTGACTCCAAGATCGCCATCCTCGCCTTAACTCAGTTTTCAGTCCGTGGCTGGCCGGATGCCAAAGAAATGTATTATTCGTGCTTGCATACTAAATCTGTTACACTATTATATATGAGTAATATGAATACCTGAGGTTCAGAATGAAGATCATCAAACATTAAAGTGTAATGACCTAGAATGATTCAGGTTTCACAATGGGCAGTATTATCAATTCGATCGTGCATTGAATATGTTATCTGTATTATTATTATTCATTACACATACAAATGATGTGTTGGAGAATGAACATCATAGTTTGACCACAAAATGTTCTCGCGATGATGCCCACATTTGGTGAAAGTGTTGCAGACAGAATGAACAACTTGTCACTTGGAATATATATAAATACGAATAAAGAGATAAAGAGATAAAGATATAGGAGAATGAGTGGATTCCCAGGTGATTTGAACGATGATCAGAAGAAGACTTTGGAGGAGTTTAAGACGAGATTGACGAATGATAAGAATGACTTGAGAACAAAGTTGGGTTTGACAGAGGACAACAACAACAACAAACATGTTGTGTTGTGGACTGTCGACATGGAGGAGGACAGTGCTCAACGTGATATTGTCTGCTTGAAATTCTTGCGAGCACGTGACTTTAAGTTGGAGCAGTCGTACGAGATGTTCAAGAAGTGTCTTGCGTGGCGCAAGGAGTTCAACATCGAGTCGTTGTCATCGGAGCAGTTCCCCGACTACTACGCAAAGATTGGAGAGATATACAGGACCGACAAGGAGGGCCGTCCCGTGATGTTCAACTACTACTGCAACATTGACGTGGACACCGTCTTCAAGGACGGCGTCACTCAGTTCCTGCGCTGGAAGGTGGCCCAAATGGAGTCGGCGATCGCCCAGCTTGCCGCGGGCGGCTGGTCACAGGAGAACATGGTCGTTGTGCACGACTACAAGGACGTCTCGATGCTCGGCATGGACAAGCGCACCAAGCAGGCAAGCCGCGAGACCATCCAATTGTTGCAGGACAACTACCCAGAGATGTTGGCGCGCAAGTTCTTCATCAACGTGCCCTGGTTCTTTGAGAAGCTGTATGGCTTCTTTACGGCCTTCTCCAACGAGCGCACCAGAAAGAAGTTCATCGTCTGCGGCAACAAGACATACAGGAAGGAGCTGCTCCAGTTCATCGATGCCGAGTCGTTGCCCACCAAGTACGGCGGCATGAGCACGGAGGAGTCCAACAAGATTGAATGTGCTATCATCAAGGCCAAGGACGCACTGCGCGTCGATCTTGGCGAGCTTCAGTCCGAACAGATGATTGAATGGGAGTTCATCTGCGAGTCCATGGACATTGGATTTGGAATTGAGAAGGCGGCCAACCCAGCACCATCATCACCAACTTCATCATCCGACACGCCAACCTCACCGGGCAAATCAAGAAAGCAAGCCGCTGGCAATGTCACTGTACTGGACATTGCTCAACATGAATACAACGCTGGATCTTACAAGGTTGATGAGGCAGGTCGTTATATATTCGTACTGGACAACACCTATTCAATCTTCAACAAAAAGTCGGTTCACTATCGCGTGGCAGTTAAGGAGCATGACTCCAATCCTGTTGCCCCTGCCGCTGCACCATCCACCACATCAACCACTACTACTACAACTCAATCATCTGATCCAGCACCTTCCACGACGACCATCCCGGAGACATCAACCACAACAACAACGACAACAGCTGCTGATGCCGCTGAGACAACAACCTCCAATCAAACAAAGGAGGAGACAACGACAGTGCCCTCTTCAACTCCAGCTGAGGCCACAACTGAGCCAACAACAACCGAGGCTCCAACTTCAGAAGTCCCATCAGCAACAGTTACCGAGGAGGTCCCAAAGACAGAAGAGGAGACCAAGAGCGAACAATAAACATGTCAATCAATCATTCAATCAAAGATATCTTATCTCTTAATTTAAAGCTGGAAATGGAATGGAGTTATTAATTTATTACAAGGTTAACTTTGGACTAGTGTCAAACTAGATTGGTTATTAGCCTGGATACTTGGACTTAGGTGAAAGGAGTATGTGGGGTCACATGATGCACACCATTGGTATCCACACCGTACGGTGGATGGCAATGATGCACAATGGAAAGCTTGAAACTCGGGAGTGCAAGCCAAGTACACACGTGTAGCGCGAGATCTCTGACTTGTATCAAGTCCGTTCATCGCCGACACTAAGATCCAGTCACTGCCTATGGCAGTGACGGGACGGGTCGGGACAAAAGAGACAACCCATATTGAAGAAGCCTCGCTATGCGCTGGGAGGGGTAGGGCGCGAGGCTTCTGGGGGTGGCGTTGTCTAGGGATTCGTGTGTAGGTGGACGAGCTCTCTCGGTATTCTGCAGCTGACCAAGTAGAACCGCTGGTTGTGTTTTCGTTACAACAAAATCAACAGAGGATCTACCATGTGCAATGAGCGTGTATATTACACGCCCATGCTGGTTGGTTGGAGTTGGGGGAGGTGATGGAAGGTGTTTGGGTGGGGGTTGGTTGGCTGGCATTAAAGCCATTTGGGTCCAAGATGAAGGATATTGACCAAAGGTCTAGTTGACATAGCAAAGGGGGTTGAGGTGAGGGTCGGCGGGAAGTAGTAGGCTGGTTGGTTGGTTGGTTGTGAGTTGGTGGATAGGGGAGTAGGGGGAGTTGAGTGACTGAGACGGGAGCAGAGGAGGAGAGGCGTAGGCTTGCAGCGATAGCATATTGCATCGAGCAATCCCACTGGTCCAGTGGCGTCGTTTGAAACTATATGGCAGAAAGAAGGCAAATAGATAATCCATTATCCTGTTCTTCCATTGGAATCAATGAGCGCACTGGAATGTATAGTACGAGTGTGCAATGTCGATATTCGACAATGCACCAAGTAGTGGGACGTACGGCGAGTGGGCAGACTCGTCGTCGTCGTCGTGGTGGAGCTCCTCTAGATCTCTCTCGGGCTCTCACGCTCTCAGTGACGGTTGTGCTTCAACATCTCCAATGTCTCCAAGATGTTTTCCAGACTGTCGCGCTCCGAGTTGGCTGGTGCGTGCGACGAGGCGGTGGATTGGAGGAGAGAGGAGATGCTGGCACTGGCGGTGGCGGCGGCAGTGTCTTCTTGGCTGGCAAGGGTGACGGCGGTCACGCTAGTCTTGCTTGGCAACTGTGGCACGAGCTGATTAGGAGAACCAGACGACCTGATATCGTCGTCCTTCTCCAGACAGCCGGTGATTCTGATTCTGACAGGAAGAAGGCATTCAACCCTCTCGCGCTGCAGCTTCTCAAGGTTGGCCTGCTCTTCCTTGGTGATCTCGTTGCCATTGGAGGAGAGTGTGAGCACCTTGATGACCTTGTCGATCTTGCGCAGGTAGCGGTATGGCCATTTCCTTCTGGTGCACTCCTTGAAGCGCTTGCAGAGCATGGACTCGGAGATGCCAAGACGAGCGGCGGCCTCCTTCTGGGGCAGTACAAGGAGATCGGTGATGTCGATGTAGTTTGGATCGGCTCCAGAGCTCTGGGTTGGCGATACTGGCTCGTTGTCGGAAGAGGAAGAGCAGACAGAGTGGGGCGACGAGGGCTCCTGTGAGTCAGAGTCGGTGGACTGGTCCTCATCCTTCTTGCGCTTGTAAGAGCGAGACAAAACAAGGAATGGGGAGGATGTGGCGCGAGCCAACTGCTGGCCTTGCTCGTAGAGGGTAAACTCGAGGCAGAAGGATTGGTGGTTGTGCTTGGAGGATACCTCACAGACCTTTAGCTTGTTGAAAACGACGACGCCGTTGCTTCTGTCAACGTCTTGTGAGAGGATACCTTGGAGGACATCCTGGCGATCCTCGGATTGCTTGGCGACGACCGGGTGTGAAGATGTGTGGTAGGTCAACTTGGCCTGGACTGTCAGCTGGCCTGATGTTCTCGACAGCAGTTCAGAGTCAACAGACATATATGGTGATGGATTGATGTATCTATTGCTGATGACCATCTCGGAAGGTTGTCTAACGATTGTTATGTATTGTCTAAGAGGGGAGATATTAGATATTGATTGATTCAAAATGGAATATATGAATGTTGCAACTTACTTGTTGTCAGCTGATTGTTGTTGTTGCTGCTGCTGAAGTTGCTGTGGTGATTGGCTGCGAGGGGCATCTACACACTTGAGACTCTCCAAGAGGAAGTTCTCGCGCTTCTTGATGTTGGCAAGCTCTTGCATCCATTGGTGCACCATGTTGGTGTTGGAGTTGGCAGAGAGTTGTGAAGGTGTCAAAGGAAGACGATGGTCCATTGGGGACGATGGAGGTGAATAGCAGAGAGTTGATCCGTTGCTGGCACTGTTGTTGCCAATGTGAATGGCCGATGTGGACAATCTTGGTACACGTGGCTCAAATTGTTGGAAGGAGGTTGTGTCATTGCTGTATTCGTCGTCGGTGGCGGGGTTGAGGATGTCCATCAACTTGGAAGTTGACGATGGAGATGTTGAAAAGGAGGAGGAGGATGAAGAAGAGAAAGATGGCTCACTGAAATGTTGAATCTTTAATTTCTTATTGCTGCTGCTGCTGCTGATTGTGTCCATGGTGTTTGTTGTTGAATTTACAATGAAGGGATTGTTTGTGAAGAAGGATATGCGGTCGCCCGACATGTCATGAGATAGAAGGGAGTGCAGGGAAGAGCCTCCGAGCGATGGTGTAATACCAGTTGATTGTAGTACTTGGTGCATTATTGTATCTCTGTCTATTCTATTTTAAATGTAATTTGTTTGTTAATTAATGTAAACTGGTTATTATTATGTACATGAAGGTATTAAGTGTATATTATAAATATGATTTGTGATTGTGATAGATAATGACAGGTGCAATGGGCACTTGCACTCTTCACCATAAATATGTGATGACAAATTATTGGATATATATATATATATATATATATATATATTATATGTACAATGTTATTATTTGTAAATGTATTTGTATTTGTGGACTTGACTGGTCAATGCTACTCCTCCATGTCCAATTAAATTGTCTACAACAACTAAACTAAACTAAACTAAACACTAAACTAAACTATGAAACTAAAGAGTCATTGATACACACACAACAACAACATTCAACAACAACACGTGAATGAGTGAGTGAGAGAGGGTAGATGAGAACAAGTCCGCTCACATTGGAATTGAATGGAATTGAAATAACAACAACACACACACAACACTATCTCTTTCTCTTTCAAACACAACAACACACACACACACAAAGGAATGTGAATGGATAACCCCCATCCCCGCCAACACCATCCAACACCATTGTTGTTGTAGGGGTGTTTATGTGTTTGTGTGGGGGTTGGCGGGCATGTATCACATGTGACTCAATATTTTTTTTTAAAATTCACAACAACAAGAAGAACAAGAAGAGGGATAACAACGTCATTGCTGGAAGGAAAGGAAAGGAAAGGAATACACTCTATCTCTTTGTCAACGTCAATGTGTGTTGGTGTGCGTGTAGATGGAGTTGGTTTGTAGATTGTTGTTGTTGTGAAGTGATTGTGAAAGTGATATTATTAGAGCGCAAACAACAACACACCAAAACAAACATACGATAATAAACAAAGAGGACAAGAACAACGACAAATAAATATTTGATTGACTTAGTTTGATCAAACTTACCTCGAATATATATATTTGATTGATTGTTGTAGATGGAGGAGGAAGGAGGGTAAAAAAAAATAGTATAATATATAATATAACTAAACTAGGATAGATTCTTTCATATATTCGTTATTATTTATTTATTCTGATGATGAAGGTAGGTGATGAAGTGAATAAACTAAACAATAATAACTAACTGTTCTGTTTCGAAATACAAATAAATAAATAAAGTTATAATGTGATAGAAGTTGGGATGGAATGTGAAATGGATGGTATTGAGATCATGTGTTGAAGACATCACAAAGACGTCTATTGTAAGTTGGAGGATTGAAGGGAAGACATCGCACAAACGAAGCCACTTTTCCATGTGGTTGTGATTTTTTGTGAGTCAAGACAGAAATTTCATCACAACCTGTCGGTGGTAGTGTGTGTGCGAGTAGGGTGGTGATCAGCTGCCTCAAAGTTTGTGTGAATAATGGTGTGAACGATGCCCATAAGTAGAAAACCATATCACTGACCTATCTCCAGACATAGACATCCATGGCAATAGGGAGATGGCCCATTGAAATTTCAATTTTTAAAGGTATGGATATTTTTATTAAATTAAAAATAAATTAGTGGAGGCAAGCAAGAGCCTCTTCAAAGCCAATTCATTCAAATTGGATTGCAGTAAAGGGGGAGTTTAGTTTAGTGGTTATTTGTTTGTTGGTGATTGTTGACCTGGTGTGCAGATATCTATACCCTGGACAAAGGCTACTTAAGTAGAGAGTAGGCCTCTTTGTTGGGCAGGCATTGTGTGGGTTGCATTTATTGGCGGAACGGGTCAATAGTTTGGTCAAACATGATCTTTCCAGATCTTGTTTATCTTTATTTATTTATTTATTTAGTTAACTATAATTCTAAACATTTATTAATAACAATTCATATCTTTGCATAATACTGGCTGTTTGATTGATTGATTGATTGATTGATTGATTGATTGATTGATTGATTGATTGAATAAATGATCATCAAGATAACCAAAGAAGGTGTTGGTTCAATTAGTAGTCTTTGTTGAATGGAAGTTGTTGGTAAGATGATTAGATCTAGCTTGAATAAAGATACATTTATAAATTGGAGGAGGAAGAAGTAGTGCTTTAGGCAGTCTGGCGTTCGTTGGACCACGACCCGCCTGGGTTGCCTCAAAAACAACATAAATAATTTTTCATTTTTTATTCGTTAATTTCATCATCAAGACAAAGTGTGTGCGTTTGATTTGAGTTGTTGAGTCAACAAGAAGAACCCTAACTTGACAAGTCAATTCATTACCTAAACTCACATGTGAGCGATAGAGATACAGATATATACATATACAACAGAGAAAATGAATTTACGAAACATCATATCAAGACGTAAAGGCAAACATTTACACTTGGCATTGATTGTTTTCATGTTGCTGTGTACTTTGCTGGTGTATATACCAATGCGTCGATCTGGGAACGAGTCGGATGTCGCGCATCAACAAAATGGACAACAGCAACAACAACAACAACAACCACAGAGACGTGCAAATGTTGAGGGCGACCGGGTACTCAGGAGAAGCCCAGAGGAGGAGTCCATGCGACAGTTTAAGCGCAAGCCCAAGGCAGAGTTCTTCCACGGTCTGGTGGCCACATTCAAGACGCAGCCATTCTATCACAGTGCATCATTGGAGCACAAGGACAAATACCATGTCACAATCGTCACGCAGTCGTCGGTTGACCGTCTCGACAGGATCGCACTGATGGCCGATCGCTGGCGCGCGCCAATCTCGGTGGCATTGTTCATTCGCGACGTCAATGACGATCTTCCCAAACTCGACAAGATATTGTCCAGCAACATATTGCTGCGCGAGTTTGCCGACATTCATCTGCTGCATGCCAACAAGACACGCTATCCAGTGAACAATCTGCGCAACCTGGCCATCACCAACTCGCGCACTGACTTTGTTTTGCTGATGGACGCAGACTTTATCATCACGGCTGGCACACACGACTATATGTTGCCATACATCAAAAAAGTACAGGAGACTGGTGAGAAGGTTGCCTTTGTCTTCCCATCATTCTCATCATCCTACCAGCCAAACCTATTGCCAGATGACAAGGCATCATTACTTGAACTCATCAATAAGGATCTGGTATCGCCATCAAGTATGTATCATCACAATCATTCAATCAATCATTCAATCAATCAATCAATCATGTGACTGACTCCTTCCAACACAAACAGATATGAGGTATTGCCCAAGATGTCACTCACCAACCAATTACAATCGTTGGTATAAGGAGAGCGAAGCTTATGAGTTGGAGTACAAGTGGATATACGAGCCATACTTGATGTTCAACCGCTCGCAGTCCGAGCTGTTTGACGAGCGCTTCAAGGGCTACGGCTTTGACAAGAACTCACAAGTGTTCACGATGGCTGTCATGGGCTTCAAGTTCAAGGTGCAGCCCGCATCATATATCATTCACATCAATCACGAGCAGTCCAAATGGGATGGCGAGGAAGAGATCAACGAGCAACAATGGGATGCCCTCAGGGTCTTGTGCGACATGATACCCAGTGTCAAGACACGCTACGGCTACGAGGTATCCAAAAAGGTATTCGACGAGCCGCTGCCCGCTGAATGCTACTCCGACCAGCATTGGTAGTTGTCTCATTCAATTATGTACAATACCAACAAATATATACAACCATTCAATCAATCAATCAATCAACTTAATATGCATGATGATCAATTTTTATTTGGACAATTCGATCAATCAAAGAATGAGTACATTGCATTCCACATTGCTGCAGTCTCTGTTGGCTGGTTGTATGGATCGACGTCGTCCAAGAGCCAGACGGCAACACCACCGACGCCAAGTTTCTTGGCAGCTTGCACCTTGATGGTGAGCGAATCGGGGTTGTCGAACCACATCTGGCGCACGGTGTTGGAGCTTGTGTCGACAAAGTTGAAGAAGGGGGTCTGTGTCACGTCGTCCCATTGCATGCCGCTGGTGGTGATCGATGTGTTGAGCAACGTTACGATCTGGGAGTAGGTCAGCTGGTTGATGTAGAAGGACTGCCAGCGGTAGGTCGTGTCGTAGTAGCAGTTGCGCGTCTCCAGGGTCATGTTGCTCTGGCAGGTGTAGTTGTAGGCGTACCAGGGGTAGCCGTTGATGATCTTCTCGGGGGGCACGTGGATGGCCAGGTAGTCGGAAGTGGCCGAGACCAGCTCGGGCAGGTCGCAGTTGGCGCCGGCCAGGCCGTTGATGTTCATGTCGTAGTCCATGACGATCATAATGTCGCTGACCTGTGACAGGCCGAATGTGTCGTAGCAACGGTTCCAGTAGCAGTAGGGGCCGGGGGCCAGGTCGATCGAGACCTGGTAGCCGGCGTTGATCTGCTTGAGTTGGTAGGCGAGCTCGATCATCAACTCGGTGAACAATGCCGACTCCATCGACTGGTTGGCAAAGAGGGTCGCTTCAAAGTCCATGTTGAAGCCGTCGTAGTAGTTGTAGGTGACCTCACCAATGGTGTTGGCTATAAAGATCTCCTTGTAGGTTTCGTTGAAGATCTGGGAGACGTCGAAGCCGACGCCGACACTGATGCGCGCGCCAGCCGCGTGAGCCTGGCAGATGATCTGGGGGTCTGGGTCGGTAAACATGATCAGGGTGGTCAGGTGCGCCAGGTTGTAGGTGGTCCATGCGTCTTGGGCCGTGGTGAAGCCGACAAACTCCTTGCGTGGTCCAATCGTCAGTGGATCACAGAGCGAGGCGTTTGAGCAAGGGCATGTCTGTGTCCCTCTTTCCAACTTGTGGTGATGTGGTAGCAAAGGTGCACGTCTAGGGTTGTTACCAACATGTTTATATCCAGAAGGTGTTGGTGTTGATGAGTGGACCATTGTGATCATCATCATCATGATCACAAGTGATCCAACAACAATATTTGTTGTTGTTGTGTATCTCATTATTATTTGTTTGTAAAATATATATTGAGTAAAGTAAAGTAAAGTAAATTGAAATGGAGTTTGATTGATGTTAAATTAACAGGTGGTAATGCAATTGTATTGCTGTGATCATCACATCATTAATTTTGATTGACCTTGGTTGAAAAAAAATGGAACATCTATCCAATCAAAAAATATCTTATTTAACATGTTTTTGTTTTTCCTCATCGAATATTTTATAATATTCTTATGATTATTAATAAATACATAAAAGATATTTGGTTTACTATGATTTGTAATATTATTAATCATAATCTGTTTCTAAATGTTTGATAGATATTCCCGATTGATGAGCTCAAGAAGGACCTGATTCCATAATGACGAAGGTGGGGAGTTGAACTCCCAACAAACAGAGAATGAAGGTGTTTTGGTTTTTTTCAAAAGTAGATGTATTGTTCTGTTTCCAACTTTGTCAACTGCAAACGACTACTACCTCGAACAAACAACAGTATCTAGTATCTTCGAAGACATCTCAATAACACTTACACTTACATACATTTAAATATAGATATATATATATATATATATAGATATAGATATATTTATATATGATTACAACAACACAATCTCATTCAATCAATTAATCAACCATTCATTCATTCATTCTTGAATTTGTCTCGACTAGCCATCCCCAATAAGTGACACGTTAGTCTTTGAGATGAATAGACAGTTTATGACATCACATCTGGACGATGAGGGTAGTCCAGATATACAATCAGAGCACAATGATTACTTTGATAGCAACCCTTTCATGAATGATCCAATCAATACACAACAACAACATCATGCACCTCTGACAACATCAAGTCGGCATAGTATTCAATATAGTAATAATAATAATAATAGTAACAACAATAGTAATAGTATACATCATCTTCATTTACAACATAACCAACCACACCAACAACATCAACAACAACAACAGATGGACTCACCAATAATGATGTCCAACAGGAATAATGAGAATGAATATGACAATGACAACATTGATGAGGACATGCGACCAAATGACGATGATGACCATCATGATAGTCACAAGAGTTCAGGTCTCACTCACTCAAGAGGCAAGCACACCTTCACCGAGCTTGAGAAGGTCAAGATGTCCAAGTTCGAATCACTCGATTTCCCCATCATCGACAACCAGATCATGCGCGACTTCCAGAAAAAGACGACCATATTCGTAAGTGCTGATATTCCTTATGGTACCGCCACGATGTCCGACTAACATGTACTACTACTACTACTACTTCAGAGTCACATGCTAAAAACATTCGGCAAGTGGGCGATATGCTTCACGATCGGAGTTGTCGTAGGCTGTGTTGCATACCTTGTGAAGCAGTCTGTTGAGTTTGTCAATGAGTTCAAGTTCAGCACATCCGAGAGATATACTGAGGAGGGCAAGAAGATCCCAGCCTTCTTTGTATACTACTCAATCAATCTTTTGTTTGGAGTACTTGCATCCTTGATCATCATTCCAGTCGGCGTAAGTCCATCCACTCGTTGGTCCATCCATTCAATCATTCACATCACTTACTCACTCAATCAATCAATGAATCTAGCAAATATCCTCAGGCTCAGGTATACCCGAGGTGAAGGGCTACCTGAATGGTATCCGTATCCCACAGTCAATGAACGCCAAGACATTGATTGGTAAGGCAGTATCACTGATATTCGCTTACTCCTCTGGCCTGGTGCTCGGACCAGAGGGTCCAATGATCCACATTGGTAGCATGGTCGGTGGTGCCATCGGCCAGGTCAAGTCCAAGACATTCAAGTGGTATCCAAAGCTGTTCTGGAGGTATCACAATGACCGCGATCGTCGTGACTTTATCAGCACTGGTGCTGCCGCTGGTGTGGCCGCTGCATTCGGTGCGCCAATCGGAGGCGTGTTGTTTGGCTACGAAGAAGCCAGCTCATTCTGGTCCAAGCAGCTGACTTGGAGAACCTTCTTTGCGTGCCTGATAGCAACGTTCACGACCAACCTCATTCTGCAGGGCTTCCAAGTGCAGGTTCACGACTATGGTGTGCTGACGTTTGGCTTCTCCCAAGAGTATCTCTACCGCTACTCTGAGCTGCTGGCCTTTGCCGCGCTGGGCGTCATTGGCGGTCTGTTGGGCGCCTTCTTTGTCTACCTCAACGTGCGACTGAGCAAGTGGCGCTCAGAGTTCTTCTCCAAGCTGCCAGTGTACACACGTGTGCTCGAGGTGGTCCTGGTCGTCACACTCACCTCTGTCACCCTGTTCACTGCTGCTGGCGTCACTGGTTGTCGCGAACAAAGTCTCGTCCACAACACCACAATCATCCCTAACCAGAACATCACATTCGTTAGACTCTTCTGTGAAGAGGTATGTATAATATGGAGCAGCGGATGATGTTCACAGTATACTAATACCTCAGCTCGATTAGGATCAATACAATGACATGGCTGGCCTCTCATTCAACACGATGGATGCAGCACTCAGACTGCTGTACTCTCGTGCCGTCAATCTATTCTCAATACCAACATTGGTCGTCTTTACATTCATCTCGTTCATATTGGCAACGATCACATCGGGCTTGATGCTGGCAAGTGGACTCTTCATTCCAATGATGTTGCTCGGTGGCACCTTTGGCCGTCTCGTCGGACAGCTTGGCTCAATCATGTTCAGTCATGCCAACCCTCCCATTGACCCATCCATCTACGCCATGGTAGGCTCATCAGCAATGATGGCCGGTTTCTCCAGAATGACCATTTCTCTGGCCATTATCGTTGTGGAACTCACTGAAGGTAACGATCACAATCAATCAACATTCAATGGAATCATTCCAAACAACATAGTATTAACACACAATTAATATAGGTACACAATATATGCTTCCAGTTATATTATCAGTTATGATTGCCAAGTGGGTCGGAGATATATTCAATGAATCAATCTATGAACACTTGATGGAGTTGAAGTGTTATCCTTATTTGCCAAGCCAGCCGCCAAAGTCAATGATCAAGCTGGGCATCACCGATGTGATGAAGACCGAAGTGGTGACACTGTTCGAGGTGGACAAGGTGTCTCGTATAATGGACGTCCTGCAATCCAATCAGCACGCAGGCTTCCCCGTTATCGAGAAGCACAACCCCAAGACAGTGGACAGCGGCGACTACTCAGAGGACGGCATCTACTGCGGCATGATCCTGCGATCCCAACTCATCATCCTGCTCAACTATAAGATATTCACGCAGGAGCAACAACGTCTGCCCAACAACTTCAAGCGCGGCAAGCACCAACGTCGTTGGGGCAAGGCCACGGACTATGGACACATCCCCGCCGACGGTCGCATGACCTACCAGGTCATGACACAGGCGTTGGCACGTCACTTCCCGCCCATCAACCAGATGGGTATCACCAAGGAGGAGATGGAGAACATGTACATAGACCTACGTCCCTACATGAACCTCAGCTCAGTAGTATCCAACGAGACCTTCTCCTTCAGTGAAGGTTATCAATTGTTCAGAACAATGGGTCTAAGACATATGCCAGTTGGTAAGTTATACGTGATTGATTGATTGGAGTGATGGGACAGCACTCAACTAACATGTCTTCAATCAAACTCCACCTGCACACACTCAAACTAGTTAACAAGCGAAACGAAGTTGTTGGTATTGTTACAAGGAAGGACTTGCTTTAGATTACTATTACTACTCTACTCTTTTTAGATTGAGTACCAATCACACAAGGATAAACGATGATTTGGTTGGTCTTTATCTCTATCTATTATTCATTGTCCTGCGAGAAAGAAAGAAATTGAAGTAATAACTTAATTAAGATCTGCCAACATTGAATGAAAGGTTGGTTGCATCTGGGCCCATTGATGACGATGGATGGGTTTGGTCGTCTGTTCATATAACTGGTAAATCTAAAACAATCATTAATCATTCAATCATCTCCCTTCATGTCTTTTGTTTCATAATGACCAAACCCATCCAGAAGCCACCCAAAGGTTGGTTGGTTATTGGTTTTTTGTGAGAGATGGCACTCACAGGTGGACCTGATTGATAATTTCAGTTAGTTATTATTCATCTGAAAAAGAGGAAATATCTGATTGATCAAGGTGGTGATTGCCCTATGTTAGCTATGGTGGCTTGGCAACAACAAAGAACTCACTCACTGACTTGATCTGCTGGTCCAATCCAATCAAGCCACTCACTCAACCCAGCTAGCCAGCCAGGCAGTCCAGTCCGTTCCCTCTGTGATAGTGTGTGTTGTATGAATGATATCGAACAATCAATTAATCAATCAATCAATCACTTGTTGTAAACATATAGATAAATACTATCAATCAAATATATATATATAATATTTATATAAATCCCCTTGTTGTAATTTAAATACCCAACCAACCAAATAATAATAATATAATAATGTCAGCTCCATCAAAGTGTGAAGAATGCGCCAAGAGCGTCTACCCATTGGAGGCCCTCACTGCCGTCGGAAAGTCGTGGCACAAGCACTGCTACAAGTGCGCTGAGTGCAAGCAGGTTCTTACCCTGAAGACTGCCCAGCCACATCAGGCCACCGGCAAAATCTACTGTAACACTCATATTCCAAAAATGGTCGCCACTCAAGTCGCCGACTCTGTTGCCATCAAGAATGCCACCAGTATGTATCAATCTATTCATTCATTCGATAAATCAATAGATAACTAACATCTCCAAACATTCAATCAATCATTCAATCAATACAGGTGCACCAAAGGTTGCCTTGGTCAACAACCAAAAGAGAGGAGATGATATGGAGGCACCAATCCAGACTGCTGACACTATGCAGTTGAACAATGCCAGAAGTAAGAGATTGAATGGAAGAGGTGGAAGAGATGGAGGAAGAAAGATGGAATGAAGGTCGATGGAAGGAAGGAGGGAAGGAAGGTAGTGGACTCAAACAATCAATCAATCACATTCAATCGATCAATCAACAACAATGGACATGATGGATATTAACATTTTGTTATTATTATTACTTTAGATGCACCAAAGGTCGAGCGTCTCCCACCTCACCTCAGAGAGGACCAGCACGTCAAGCCAATTGCCACTCTGGATATGGCACACACCAACGCCTTGAACAGACCAAAGTTGGCCACTGTAAATAACCAAGTATACGGAGTTGATGCCCCAATCGGAGGCATTGACGTCACTCTCCAGAACGCCATCAAGGCCCCCAAGGTCGGCACTGTCAACGAGCAGCTCAGAGGCACTGGTGACGCACCATCCCAGGTTGCAAGTCTCACCACTCAGAACGCCCTCAACGCACCAAAGGTTGGCGCCTTCAACGAGCAGATCAGAGGCACTGGCGACGCCCCATCCCAAGTGCCAAGCGTCGTCACTCAGAACGCCATCAACGCACCAAAGGTTGCCTCATACAACGAGCAGATTAGATACGCACCAGCCAACACCTCTGTCGGTGACCTGACCGTCTCTGTTGCCGAGGTTGAGCTCGCTGACGAGTAAACCCGCTTGCTTCCATGCCCGAATGATCAATCAGTATAAACACCTCGGTGACATGTATTTACATCCATGTTACCAATCAATCCAAATAAATGTGATAAGACCATCTGGTCCTTAACAGGGCCTTATTTATTCCCCCAACCCTGCCTAGGCCTACCCTACCCTGTGTACAACAACAACAGCATCATTAGCTCCAGGAGCGATCACTTCAACAGCATGAGTATGACCAACATGCCAACCCTCACTCACCCCATTAGATTGGCGAGTTTGGATGTTGAACTTCCCTTGGCGCCTTAGCTCTCTTTGCGCAATGTGCTTACACTCAAATGAATGAATGAATGAACTGAACTCTGATGACATTCATTCATTCATTCATTGTGATATATCTGAATGATTCGATCAAGATGTCATCACTAGATGATAATTATATAGACGATGGTGATGATGAACTGACAGCAAATGACGATGATGATGAATACTATTACAGCGATGCAAAGACACTCGAGTCAAGGTCATCATCATCACTCAAACATAGAGGTTCATCATCAAGGACTCGTCACAGATCACATACCCAACAACAACAAGATGATATACAAAGACAACAACAACGAAGAAGAGGAGGTCAACAATTAGGATTCTTTGACAATATTATTAGAGAGTTGGAGTCGATTGGAGCGTCTCTATCATCTACATTACTCAATCTACTAAGGAATGTGCGACTCATGTCCTATGCATCACTAATCATTCACTGTCTATCAATATATCTTCTATTCACTCTTCCTTCAATGGGTATGTTGTTCATGAGTCACTCTTGTCACATCACATGATACTAACTTCAATGACAATGACAATGACAATGACAGGCTCCAACACTTATGTGTCTGAGAAGAACCTTCAATGTACAGTTACACCATTCATTACCAATACATTCTCAGAGAGTGCATTGGCCTACGCCAATGAGTTCAAGACCAAGGTATGCTATGCTGTAGCACCGCAAGCAACCAACCAATCACTCAATCAGACCAACTTACTAAGACTTTCAACCACCCTCCCGACATAGTTCCCAAGTCGATCAATTGGTAGCAAGGAGAATATGGACAGCGCATTGTGGATAAAGGAGAAGATGATTGAGATTGGCGCAGACGCGCAGCTGCACTACTTCAACTCATCGTTTGGAAGGACTGGCGTCAATGTCGTGGGAGTGAATCGCGCCCCTAGATCATTGGGCACGGAATGCTTCGTGTTGTCCACGGCCTTTGATCAATGGCATAGCCCTGGCGCCGTTGGCTTCTTATTGGCATTCCTGCAGTATCTCCAATCGACTTCGTGGCAGGCTAGGGATGTACTGTTTGTGATCACCAGCGAGGGAGGCGAGCTCAATGGGGGCACGGCGATGGACATCAGTGGCATCTCAGTGTGGACACACGACTACCATGCGTCACCGATACGCACCAATCAGTCTCCCCAGCGCAGAGGATGGACGGACAGCGACGACGGCCGTCTTATCCGCTCAGGATACATCTATGGCGCAATCGCCCTGGATCGCGTTGGCAACAGTGGCATGGAGAAGTTGGTCGTCTATCCCGAGGGCCTGAACGGCGCGCTCTCTAACCTGGACATCATCAACGTGTTGACCACCACATCGTACTTGAACGAGATGCCTGCAGGCATCGTCACGCAGGTTGGCGAGGAGGAGGATGATGGATCACTCTTTGGTCTGCTGGTGTTCATGTGGAACTCGGCCCTGTCAATGCCACGCTCCAACCATGCAGTGTTCACCAAGTATGGCATCAACTCTGTTGGCGTCAGCACCTATGCCGATCACAACATCTGGGACATGTCATTCATGAACTCCCCATTGCACAATGAACTCAACTATCAACAGAGCGTCAATGACTTTAACACCCTAGACAATGGCACCATGTTCAAACTTGGAAAGATCATTGAGACCTCACTCAGGCATCTACATAATGCTGATGAGCAGTTACACCAGGTAAGTACCAGTTGACGGAATCATTCCACAATCAATCACTCACACAATCAATCAAACGATCAATCAATGTAGAGTTTCTCCTGGTATATGATGGCTGGCGCAGTATTCTTTATCGATCTTGGACAGGCACTGTTGCCTCTGATCTTTTTATCAGTTTCATTATTCATTCTCCTGTTGTCCTTGATTACCTCGGTCAACAATATCAACTACAGCGTAATACGTTCACTGCCATGGTTCATCTCAATCCTGGCCTTCTGCCTGATGGAACTGTGCTTGCCAAGATTCCTTGCATCCCTAGGTCTTATACCATCTAAAGATTTGAATGTAAGACGATACCGAGTGATCAATCGTTGACTCATATCTAACATCGATGCCATGTCACACTCATAGCCATCCAATCTCTTGGATATCAATATGATTACACACCTTGGTATAGATGATCAGATCATTGTTGTATCGGGCATCTACATTGTTGGATGTTTTATCATTTACATCGCAGTGCTCAGACCTGTTGCCAACTACTTTAGCGCGATGCTATCAACAGTCCAGACCATCAATAATGGTGATGATAATCATAGTTGGGCAGGTCTCCAAACAATATTGATAGCCTGTAAGTTATTGGCGATCGTCCAAACACAGCACTGGAACTCGACTAACAATCAATCAATCAAATCACACAGACTACTCATTACTGAATCTAATGGGAATGATGCTTAACAATCAATTCGCCAATCTATTCATATGCATATCATTGCCAACTTTACAACTGACAACATTGTTGCTGTTGGGCAACTATCATATGATATTCCGAATGATATGGATGCTCTTCTGTCTGCTGTCACATCCACTGGTGCTCCTGTTCGAATTGTGGGGCACATGGTCAGTTGGCTGGAAACGTATGATCATTGGCGTGCTTGCCGGACACGAATGGGGATTCCTGCTCTGGACATTCTTCATCATCCTATTGCAGCCACTCTGGATTGTAATGTTCCGGTTGCTCTTTGTCACTGGTGCAAAGAAGAAGAAGTAAACGAATAATGATTGAATGATTATTACATTAAGACAAGTTTGTTCCTGATATATCATTGTGCCCAACGACATATCAACCCAACATCGATGGACATACACAACATGTGGAACCAGTGGTAGTATGTCTTGCAAGATATGTCATGGTCACTGGCTAGTTGGTTGGATGTCACCATCCTCGCCAACAGTCTTCCTCTTTGTCCTTTATTCTACAATCAGTGCACTTGTCATGAGATAGACGAGTGCGTTATTCGTCGTTGCTATTGTTACCTGATCACTCTCTCATTCACTCTCTCGCTCTCTGTTGTTGATGTTGCTACTGCTCTCACTTTCTCTCTCATTTCGATGCTGACACGTACGAGTTGTACACCTGAGTTATGAATTGATCGTCCTGTGATGTATGAATGGATAGGATAGCGTTAGTAAGTTAAGGAATATCTTGGATGGGCGATCAATGACTTACGTTGACAAGCCTCTTTAAAACCTCTCTTAGTTGGTCCTTGGTCAATGATGCTGTTGTGGCTGCTTGAAGTGGCGCATTGTTTGGTTGGGTGGCGTGATGATGGTGGTGTTGGTGATGCTGATGTTGATGATGCTCGCTCTCCAGAGTGCTGACACTGATGCCTGCGTGTGTAGCAGTGGGAGATGGCACATGATCGGTTGGAACATGCAGACCAGGTGGCTTCAACGCCACACTGCTCATCAGCTTGGCGAGGATATCCGATGATTCTTTCGATGGAGGTGGTGTTGTGCGCTGGGGTGGAGGTGTCTGTGTCGTTGGCATTTGTTGGTGTTGCTGCTGCTGCTGGAACATCTGAGGCTGGACCAATGGTTGCACTGGAATTGGTTGGGGCATTGGCTGCTGGGGCATTGGTTGTTGTGGCATTGGGTGAGGCATTTGCTGTTGCATCATCGCCTGCATCATTGGCTGCATCATAATGTGTTGCATCATTTGAGGAGGGGGTTGCGGCATCGGTTGTTGTTGTAGCTGAGGCGGCTGTTGATGTATGACTGGGGGTGGTGCACGGGGCAGCGACAACTGCTTCTGTATCTCCTTGAGTTGGTTAAACAATCGCTCCTGCTCTGAAGTCTCATAGAACCAGATGCCATTAATGCTCTCTGTGTTGTTCTTGTAGATTAAGTATGGTCCTTGACACTTGATCAACAGTTTCTCATTTACATCCTCCACCAGATTCTTTGTCGACAACCTATTCAACACGACCAATCTTTCATAAGGTTCCTCCACACGTCTAACAATAAACAATGATCCTTCGACCTCTCTTCTATGCTATAATAGTGGTATAGTTGTGATCTAAGTGTCAGAGATTGATTGATTCATTGATTGTTGTATTGATCCATGATCTAATGTTCATACCCATTGTTGAGATTGTTCATCAAACTTATAGACAGCGACATGAGTGGATGTACCCAAGACCTCAACAATCTTGTTGTCAATACGTTGAAGTGCAGTCAAGTTCAACTGTTGTTGGGAATTAGCTTCTCTGTTCATCAATATATATATCTATATTTGTTGTAAGTATTTATAAATGAATGTGAATAAATGAATAAATGAATGAATGATTGAATGATCGTGTTGATGATCTTCACTCTCTTCCAAAACTGGTGCCAAACACCCGAAAACAGTTTCAAACACAAAGACACACAAACAAAGAGTTACGAACAACAACAACAAAGACGAGTAAGACGAGTAGGACATTAGATTAGTATATAATAACGATGGTGAGATTAAAGTCAAGATATATGTTGGTTGAATTGATATGGCATCAAGAAGAGTCACCAATTAATGGAGTACCAAGACCTCTATTATCATCTACATGGTGTCAAGCATTACTGGGGCAGAAATGTCGAGATCTACTTGGTTCAGTTACAGCACATGCATTCCTCAAGTCTCTAAAGTGTACGTCATATCATATCAATCAACTACATTCAATCAATCTAACTAACTATCAATCATATATAGTTATTTATTGTAACTCTGCTACAAATATGATGATCATAAGATGTAACTTTGAATGGCATAGGGATTTCTGGACTGTATTGTCAATGATCACAACGTATTGTGGCTTTGATATATACTTTAGAGTGCTACATGTGGCTGGCTCAATCAAGTCTATACATAAGGCAAGCATTCGTCTGTTGGACAAACCTATCATTATGCCAATGTTCAATGCTGTGCAGGCTCAAGCTGAACAACTTGGAATGACAATCGACAATGACAACACTGTTGTCTCAACATCAAATGTGAATGTCGAGTCTGGATTAGAGGTCAACATATCGAATTCAGATGTTGAAGACAATGATGGTGATGATGATGATGATGATGTGAAGATGGATGATGAGCCAAAACGACAAACAAAGAAGGGGCAACAGTTGCCAACAGGTGGACAAAGCAAAAAGTCAGCGAAACAGAAGCAGCCTGCGAAGAAGTAGTCATGTCTGTCACTGGTGGCCCATCACATACTACACATACTCTCTCTCTTGAGGGAGCTGATGATGGAGGGGGGCACTCTCTTCATCGTCCAATCAATCAATCAACCAATCAATGACTAAGTGGATACGAACAAATATACATACATTGGAGTCCAAGATCTTTAGAGTTTGCTTGATGTTATTTGATGATGGATGCTAGAACCATCTAAAGAAAGAGCCTGAAACTACATAATTGTAAAGACAGTAGATGATGGAAGCATAGACAAAGAGTGTGATAATGGCATGATTGCACTTGCCTGCTCCCTCGAGCGGCTCAAACTTGGCTGGTGGTGTCTTCATCGATTCGACCATACAGTTCCTAGTTCGCTCCAACAGCTCGTCCACATTTGCATCATCGTCCACTTGGAACGGAGGTAGGTATCGCAAACTAACAAACGTGAGGGAGAAGGAGGTGTTAGTTACCAGCCAAGTATCTACAATATGCATGCATGCTTACAATATCTTTCCAGAGTTGGGAAGGAATTGATAGACGGGCCAGAGCTCATAGCTTCCAAACACACAGACTGGCGCTATCATTGCTTTGGTTTGGAGTGCCATGTGGAAGGGACCCTTCTTGAATGCTTGGAGTGTGCCGTCACGTGACCGAGTGCCCTCGGGACTGATGACGACACAGGTGTTGTTGTCCTTGATGCGTTTGGCCGCCTTGTTGATGGCACTGACCGCTTGGTCGCGACTGAAGCGGTCGATTGGGATGTGGCCGACCAGCGCACTGAGCGGGAAGATCATGGGCAGCATGTAGAGCAGCTCCTTCTTGAAGATGAACTTTGTAGGCAGCGGAGTGACGGTCAGGATGGCCATGGGGTCGATCGTCGAGCTGTGACTATACAACAGTATCGTGGGTTTGTCCTCGCAGGCTTTTAAGTTCTCATCGCCCTCTGTGACGATCTCAATGTTTGCAATCCACAATGTTAAGAATGCCCACAGTCTACTGATCACCTCCAATGGATACATATGCTTGGCAATACCCAATGCTCTATATATTGGATTAAGTACAATAAATACTAAAGGTATAATTATCCATACCAAGGCTGTGATTATGACGTGTCAATGAATGATCCTTCTTTGCTCAAGTAAATCAACTTACTTGTAAGAGTGAATACCCAGACCAGTGATGTACATAGTCTAAACACTTTAATCAAGAAGTTATCCACACGTATCTTGTAACCGTATGGAGACAAGAATGGTTTAGAGACTTTTGACTCTCCATTAGTTGTTTGTTTTAGTTGTTGTCGTTGTTGTTCCTATTTCTTGTTGTATTTGTGTCGTTCATTATGTTGGTGAATGAAGTGATATATTGATTGATTGATTGAATGATTTGATTGACTAGTTGAAGAACTGACTATATCTTATACTATTGGTGTTTATACACGCACGACACCTTGTCGCAAAGGAAGGAGGCTAGCATGTGATTGAAGTGACAAAGGAGACTTGATGTGAATGAAAGAATGTCCATTAAGGGTGCGTGACTTGGTTGGAAGGTGTGGGAGGGTTTTCATTCGCCTTTGTCTTCAAACTAAGATAGATGGGGTGATACCCACATAAGGTGAACACGACTCGACATCACCCCACAAAATTGGAAATAGATATTTATTTATTCGGCTTTGCTAATGGATGTTCCATCCTTTTAATCATTCAATCAATCAATCAATCAAGGTATTTGAATATTGAGTGCAACTACAATACGAAGATGAACGAACAATGCTGCGATATCCGACTCCATAATCGGTTGATTTGTAAACTTACCTTGATTGCTAGTGTTGTTGACATTCGGCACCCCGCCATCAAGAAGACTCCAACCTAATTCAAAGTCATCTTTCACATGTTATTGTTGGTATTGACCTGAACAAAGTCAAAGGAGATGATGTATTCCTCTGGCAAATGTTTGAAAGTTTGATTTCGATGACCAAATTAATTGATAAGAGACCTGGAGTAGTGATCCAGGTGGTAATCCAGACTAAACAAAGTATCTTAAATAAATATCCAAAGAATATATTATAAATAATATAATTCTATTATTTACTTTATTTCTTCCCAAACAAACAGGAACTTGACTTTTATTGAAGTTCCACCACACTTGAATACCCACTTCGTGGGAGCTATTCGTGTTCATTCATGAATCCTCAATTGGATTGAGTGTCAACTTGTTGTAATTCATTCTATTCACACACTATTACTATTACATAAATACATATATATATAAACATAAATAATAATTAATCAGAATGGAGGATAAGAATTATAAAGTATTATTGATTGGAGATAGTGATGTTGGAAAGGTATTTATCTAACTCAAAGGTGACTCACACTCATTGAATATGACTGTTCACTAACAACAATAACAACAACAACAACAACAATAATAATAATAGACATCAATTGTAAAGAGATTCTCTGATGACACATTCGATGATGATATCTTATGTACTATAGGTGTGGAGTTTAAGATGAAGTCGGTAGAGGTCGAGGGCAAGACAGTCACTCTATGTATATGGGATACAGGTAGGTAGAGTAACATTTAACATCATTAGTGACTATACTAACATGTTAATATCTAAGCTGGTCAGGAGAAGTTTAGAGCATTGATTAGTTCATACTATCGTGGTGCACATGGTATAATATTGAGTAAGTGAATGCGCGACACGACATAATGTCCATGCACTCACTCACTAACTACAATGATAACAACAACTACAACAACAACAACAGCATACGATGTAACAAAGAGAGAATCATTCAAGAATCTACAGTATTGGTTGAATGAGGTTGAGACATTCGCCACAAGACCAAATGTTGTAAAGTTATTGGTTGGAAACAAGATTGATAAGGAGAACAGAGAGGTATCACGTGAGGAAGGTTTGGAGTTTGCCAAGAGCAAGGCGATGTTCTTCATAGAGTGCAGTGCCAAGACCAAGATTGGCATCCAACAGGCTTTCGAAGAGTTGGCTCACAAGATACTCGAGACACCATCACTCACCGATGACAATGATAACAAACGTGGAAAGGTCAAGACAGTATCATCAGATGAGGAGTCTCAACAGCAAGGAGGTGCATGTGGATGCTAGATCACTTACTCACTCATTCTCATTCATTCATTCATTCACATTACAACTATACATACACACCAGAGTGAGAGAGAGAGAGTGCGTTTGATCATCAACAACAACAGCAGAAGTATACTAGTGCACTCTCTTTCTCTTGACTTAGTCGATTTCAATAACAATGTTAGACATGATGGAAGCCAATGCGCATTCCCTTTCATTTGTACATATACATATATATTATATTTATATAATCAATGAGTAGGGGTCTTCACATTGATTCCTTCCTGGATCGACAATGGCATGCTTCCTTGGATAGCTGTCATAATTCTGGATGAACTTGTTATATAGCCTGTACAGGTCGCACATTGCATCGTTGTGCTTAAAGAGCTCGCCCCACTTCTTGACGATCTCAATGTCTTCGCGCCATTTAAAGAACTTGTGATACTCTGCATCATTCTTGTCCAGATAGTTTAGGTGATCGACCAACTGCTTGGTCGTATTGAAGTCGTTGACATAGACATATGATCCAGGTGGCATGAACTGAAGAGTGGTCTCGTGGCCCATAAACACGGGCACGACGCCATGCAGCAGACTCTGCACGGCCTTCTCTGTGATATAATAAGGACAATTACTGTTCTCCAATGCAAAGTAGAACTTGTAATGCGATATGATCTCCGACTTGACTCTGCCATTACCAGGGTTTTGCCTGTTGCCCTCGGGCGGCAGATCGATATTGTGTAGACAATCTCCGTAACTGTCCACATGCATCCTCTCCATCACGCGTCGCATAAACTTGAGTCGCTCGCTCTCCGCGGTCGAATGAACGTCCGAGATCTCCACGCAGTAGCTGTTGAACCATGAGCCCACCTTGCCCGGCTCCTTCAACGCCATCAGCGTGTCAAAGTTAAACGGGCTCTTCAACTCATTGTTGTAGAATTCATCATAGACATCGAATCTGAAGTAGGTCTCTGTGATGTCGCTGTAGGGCGCCGCGTACCCTATCGTCCAGTTGAAGTACTCGATGCAGCCGGGCACGCGATAGCACCAGCCAAAGTAGTGCGGCGGCGTTTCAAGACCGTACATCACCGTGACCATCGTGTCGGGATGGGGAAGGGTGATTTTCCAGTTGCTGTTGTCCTTGGGCAGGTCAGAGGCAAAGTAAAAGAGTCCGTTCGATTCGCTCAAACGGGACATGTCGTTCGACATCTCGAGAACTGTGGTGTTGTGTCCACATGTGAAGTTGCCTGCCTTTGGTGAAGGTTCGCCCCACTCTGTCGTCGCGAATATAAATAGTAAAGGCTTGTCTTTACTCAATCCCCAACCAGCTGTCGTCGCTGTCGTCGTCGTCATCGTCGTCGTAGTACTATGTTGATTCGATGTAGTTGTAGATGATCGTTCACCTGAATTATATATCAACATTGCTGTGAGTGCCAATGACATTACAAACAGCATAATAAACATTGATTTAAGGTTTGTTATAGATTGCATTGTTGTTGTTCATGTACTATTCTATAATTATATACATATATACGTATTTATATTATCTCTATCTCTATCACTATTATCTGTATACATCATCATAAGAATGATACATTGACTTTCTTCGTTCAAAATGTTCATTCATTCATTTTCAAAACCTGGGAAAACAAACCCATTTCCCTCATCGATGTAAGTCAAGAGCAAGGGCGAGGGCGAGGGCAAGGGCAAGGGTTAACCATTTATTCAATTTGTTGGTAGTCCTCGCGACAGGCGACTGCCTGGGGATCAGCAATGGCATGCTTGCGAGGAAAGGTATCCATGTTGCTTTTAAACTTCATGTAGAGGGAATAGAGATCGCACAAATCATTGTTCTCGTGAAATGCGTCGGCCCATTTGATCAATGTCTCTGGATTCTCTCGCCATGCGAAATACTTTCGATACTCTGTGTCATTGTGATCCAGATAATGTAGTCGATCCACCAACTCAGTGACCGTCTTGAAATCCTTAGCATATATATATGATCCAGGTGGCATGAACTGCAATGTTGTCTCGTGGCCCATGTACACAGGCACAATACCATTCATCAAACATTGCAGAGCCTTCTCCGTGAAGTAATATGGACAGTTGGAGTTCTCCAGTGCAAAGTTGAACTTGTATGTCTTCATCACCTCGATCTTGATAAGGTCTCGCTGACTGCTAAATCGCCCACCCTCTGGCGGCTCATCCTTGTTGTGCAAACAGCCTCCATAGCTATCGACGTGCATCTTGTCCATGACGCGGCGCATGAACTTGACGCGCTCGCTCTCTTCTGCATCATCGGTTTGGTGCTCAGTTGCCAATGTACACATACTGTTGAACCACGATGCTATGCGGCCCGGCTGCTTCATCTGCATCATGCTTTCAAAGTTGAATGGTGTCTCGAGCTCGCGTGCGTAGAACTTATCATAGTCGGGCTTGAACAAGTATGACTCGACAATATCGTTGTAGGGTTGAGGCAGGTAATTGATCGTCCAGTTGAAGTACTCAATGCACTCGGGTGTGCTAAAGCACATGCCATACTTGTTGCCAGCCGACTCGATGCCAAACAACACCTTGACCTGGCGGTCGGGGTAGGGCAGCTGGACCTGCCACTTGCGCATAGGTTTGGTCGTGTCAATGTCCGAGGCAAAGTAGAAGAGGCCAGAAGCTTCATGCATCCGCGACATGTCGTATGAGAGTTCGAGCACTGTTTGATTGTGTCCACACTTTGCACCGCCTGCCAGTGCAGAGAGTTGGCCCCACTCACGATTGCCCAGCAAGAACAATACATGTTCATTGTTTGTCAGTGGTGATACCAAGTGAGGCGTTGGTATTGATTCCAATTCGGCCTGCTGCTCGCTCGATATCACAATCCATGCAACAGTGAGTAACAGAGATAATAACAACAGAGCACCCAACAATAGCCTATATCTTGATATTGATGTTGCAGTGATTGAGGTGGTTGTATTATTGTTGGACGTCGTCGTACTCGTCAGCTGTCGACCTGTCTTCATTCTTTCTTTAAATATCTATACATAAATATAAAAATATATATTTTATATCTATCTCTATCTACCTGTATCTGTATCTCTATCTTCAATATTCAAGAAAACGAAAGTTGTTCAACTTTGTTCAAAAAGTGGGAACTTGGTTGTGACTCATTCATTCTTCACATTCATTATTCAATCATTTAATCAAACATATATTAATAATAATAATACAATAACATATACAAGATATTATAGTAACAATACAACACAACAATAATGGCATCAACAAATACAGTTGATATTACAACAGATACAGGAGCAACAGCAGGAGGTGGATTGATTGGATATTTCAATCCATTCGCTTACAGCAGTACAACACTGTTTTATATGTTCTCATTGTTGAAGTTTGCCTCCTCTGTATACTTGTTTCACAAGGCTCTGCTGCCACTACCAATCGCTCGATACTTTGGTCGAGTGTTTCACTTCTTCACGGCACCATTCGTGTTGGCAATGCAATACTCTGGCCTGCGAGGCAATCTGATCGATCGCATTGGCGACGGCGTGTATCTTGGCGCCGCACCCTACTCTTGGAACATGCAACAACTGCTGGTCAACAACATTGGCGCCGTAGTCAACCTGTGTGACGAGTACGGCGGACCTGTCACACTGTACGCCAAGCACAACATCAGGCAGCTCTACCTGCCCACCGTCGATCACTATGAGCCTGAGCTCAGCGAGTTGCGCACAGCCATCAAGTTCATTGAGCAAGAGGTCGATTCTGGCAACAATGTGTTCATTCACTGCAAGGCTGGCCGAGGTCGCAGTGGCGCAGTTGCCATCTGTTGGGTGGCCTACCGTCATCACAAGACATTGGAGCAAGCTCAACAAATACTACTTGAGCGACGAAGCAAGGTTCGCAAGTCACTGTACAAACAAAAGAATGTTCTGGCTTTCTACTCCAAGTATTGTGTCAATGGAGTGCCATTGTAACTGGCAAGCATGTTGATGATGGACAACTATTCTGCGACCTTGACGAATGTTTGATTGATGATCTTACCAAGGTTCAAAGACTAAAAATGGAACAATCGTTCATTTGCATTATTACACTCATTTGTGTGATGCCAAACAACCCAACAGTTATATCAAATGTTACGTCATCAGAACGATAAATCTGGTGCGACACCTGATTGGTTAATCCAAACCAAGCGGGGATTCATCCTCCCTCGAGGGTGTTTTTGCGAAGCTAACAAAATCGCAAAAATCGGGTCATTATTTGAATATAGATGGGGGAAGTCAAGAGGCCTCGCGTGGTGTGGACCTGTTGTTGTGCGTGGTCCAGCAACATCAGGTGAAGGGTTCATCACATTCTTGAGAGACTTATCTATCGACGACCACCAAACATACAGATAATCAATCAAACATACACACACACAATATGCACAGCCTATCTCGATTCAAAGGAAGACACATCCAGCTGGCATTGCTTGTGGTCATGTTGCTGTGCACCGTGCTCGTGTATGTGCCATCGCTGGATCATAGCTCCTTCGAGCCAAGTGATGTGACTGGTGAGCCCGTGGCCTCGATCGAGCAGCAGCAGAAATCACACGCAGAGGCGGCCGACCGCGTGCTGCAACAGAGCAACCCGGTTGCCTCTTCTTACTCACCTGGTCAGAACAACCCGCACGAGCGGGCACCTCAGCTACACTCACGGCCACGCCACGGCATCAGCGCACGCATCATCAACACCAACACGCGCGAAGAGAGGGCCAAGCAGCAGCTCAAGCGCAAGCCGAGAGATGAGTTCTTCCACGGCCTGGCGGCCACGTTCAAGACGCAGCCATTCTATCACAGCGCCACAAAGGTCAAGAAGCTGGAATACTTTGTGACGATCGTCACCCAGTCGTCGGTCGATCGATTGGACAAGATCGCGCTAATGGCCGACCGTTGGCGCGCGCCAATCTCAGTGGCGTTGTTGATTCGCGACGCCAATGTCGACCTGCCCAAGCTCGACAAGATACTGGCCAACAACACATTGCTGCGCGAGTTTGCCGACATTCACTTGTTTCACGCCAACAAGACTCGCTACCCAGTGAACAATCTGCGCAATCTGGCCATCACCAGCTCGCGCACAGACTTTGTGCTACTGATGGATGCCGACTTTATCATCCCGGCTGGCACACACGACTATCTGATACCGTACATACATGCGGCACAGAGCAATGAGGACAAGGTTGCCTTTGTCTTCCCAGCATTCTCATCATCATACGAACCCAGTCTACTGCCAAACGACAAGGCATCATTACTGGAACTTATTCAAAAGGGTTTGGTCTCGCCATCAAGTATGTATCAATCACTCCAATCAATCATCAACTATACTCTGGAACCATTCCAATCAATCAATCATCAATCAAACAAAACTGGAATCATTCCATCACTCAATCAATCACCAATCACTCACTTTGGAATCATTCCAACCAAACAATCATTCACTAACTCAATCGATCAATCATTTCCACCATCTTCACGTAGACTTGGAAAATTGCCCAAAGTGCCACTCACCAACCAATTACGAACGTTGGTATAAGGAGAGTAAGGCCTATCAATTGGATTACAGATGGATATACGAGCCATACTTGCTGTTCAACCGCTCGCAGACCGAGCTGTTTGACGAGCGCTTCAAGGGCTACGGCTTTGACAAGAACTCGCAGGTGTTCGCAATGGCTGTCATGGGCTTCAAGTTCCTCGTGCAACCTGATTCATATATCATTCACATCAATCACGAGCAGTCCAAATGGGATGGCGAGGAGGACATTGTCGAGCAGCAGTGGGATGCACTGCGGGTGCTCTGCGACTTGATACCCAGTGTCAAGCAACGATATGGCTACGAGATCACCACAAGAGTGTTCGATGAGCCACTACCATTCGAATGCTATTCCGATCAGCATTGGTAGTGTTGTGACCAATCACTCCAATCAATAATAATAATACACATGATGAATGTGAGCTCATAATAGAGTTCCCATTCGCGATACTATATACAATCAATCAATAAATCATTGTCAAGGGGATGGGGAATGGAGGTGATGTAATAAGTTAAGTTTATGGTGTTGATGGACTTTTGTCCATGGATTACAATAATATAACAGAGATGATGAGCGCCAATATCATTGGAAGGAGAAGGGCGATTGGAAGGGCACTGGCAGAGCTTGGTCCAGATGTGGTGGTTGATGATTGAGTTGTTGTGGAAGTAGTGGATGATGTAGTGGATGTTGTTGGTGAAGTAGTTGTGGAGGTGGTTGATTGGGATGATGTGGTGGAAGTAGTGGATGATGTAGTTGAGGTTGTTGGTGACGTTGTGGTAGTGGTGGTTGTGGAGGTGGTCGATGGCACAACTGCGGTGGTCTTGATCACACGTACGAACCATACATCAACATCATTTGCACCGGTGACAGATAGTTTGAGATCGCAGTTACCTGGTAACAATGATCCATCGAAGCGAACACTGCCAAGATTGAATGTGGCGGTGGTCAGGTTCTTGGACGTGCCAGAGGTGACGACAGCGCTGGTGTTGGTGAGAACACCGTCGCCATTGACATAGGTCAGCAACCACGATGTGGCGGTGACATCGTTGTACGTCACCTTGACATCGACAGAGATACCCTCAGTCGTTGCGACAAATCGGTCGTCCACAAAGAAGGCGATCGAGTTGTTGCCGTTGGCCAGCTGAGTCTGGCGGCCCTCGTATGAAATTCCGTTGGTGGGATCAACGACCTGGCTAAACTTGTTGAGTTTGGCCACTGTGTAGGCGCCTCCGACAACATCACGCTGGGTTAGGTAACGCTCAAAGTTCTTTACGTAGGGCTTGCCATCCCAGTTGAAGTTGTAGCTCGAGTCAAAAGTGTCCTGGGCAGTTCGCAGCTGAGCCCACGCCTCAAACGCGTTGGATGGGCTGCGTCCGATTGAGTAGCGCACCCAGTTCCAGTGCTCGGGGTACACGCCCATCCTGCTCTGGCTGGGCACCACGTAAAGCCAGTTGACGCCCATCTGGATGGCCTTGAGGTTTGACATCTTGATGGCGTAGAACAAGAGGTTGGCAGGTACCTTGTATTGGCAGTCCGTGTAACATTCATTCTCTGCGGCCACCACACGATTGGGGTTGGTAAGCAGTGGCCATGACTTGTTCTCGACGATGTAGCCAGTTGAATCTACAATGTAGCCGAACGAGGGTATGTTTGATAGATGGAAGTTGAATACCTCTGTGATGCCATTGCGCACGCCCATGCCCATGTTTATGGCGTCACGTGCCAGATTGTTCTTGTCCTCGGGCCAGTTGTCCACGTCGAATGGGTAGTCCTCGCCAGTGTAGACCAGCTTGTAACTGTAGTCATCCGATACATCATTGTTAAAGCCATTGAATATCTGTACCAGATCAGACATTGCGCCCATGAACCATGTTCTAAAGTCATCATACTTGTATCCAGTCTTTGCACTGTAGTTGCCAACAATGGTGAAGTCAAACTCGGCCCAATCAAATGCTCCAGGAATGAACAACTATCGTGATTGAATTAATAAGTGAGTCAGATTATGTGCATGGACCTTATTGCCGCCAGCTGGACTACAACTTACAAACTTCAATCTTGGGTCGGCTCTCATGTTAAGAGTGTAGTATAGCTGTTGGATTGAATGGTCGCGTTAGAGCCTCTATCCTCAATCACTCAATCAATGAACACAACTTACATGCTTGTAGACCTCTTTGATCTCGCCCCAAACACATGCATCCCAAATAGGTAGATGTCCTTGTTGGTCATCGTCCACGCCAATGACACCAACATTGCAGTATGACTTGATCCATGATGGTGCCCATCTATGTATTGATTTGTGTTAGCTTGAATGAATGAATGATTGATTGAAAGAATGAATGGATGGAAGGACTTACAGCTCTGAGCTCGTCCATAGACGCATCCAGAATGGACCTTTGAGTGTTGAGTTCTGTGTGGCAAAGGAGTTGATTGGCATTCCTTGTATTGTTGCAGAGATGTTGTAGACGTAGACACCACGAGCTGGGTTGATCTGATTCCAGGCAATGTCAAACACTGGCAGGTCCACGTTATAGGTGTGGTCGGCCTCCTCACTGAAGAAGCCAGAGTTTGGAGCCACACTGGTCAACCAAGTTGGCAACGACCAATCCTCACCAATCTTTACTGATGGTGTAACAGCAGCAGATACAGACACACTCAGTATTGACAAAACAATCATCACCATCATTATTGTTGATGCTGATGGTGATGTACCAATAAATATATTATTATTATTATACATATTATTATTATTTATCTCTATATGTATATATATCTATCTTTGTAAACAATTTGATTATTAATAACATTAAACAAAAAGATGATAAGATAGGACCGAACCCAAAGTAGATATTTTCAACAAGATGGATGGACCTCACATCGATTCGATGCATGTTCTTTGTTCGTTTTTATTCTAACCCCGGTATCTTTTATCTCAAAGTATGATGCTCTTAAGTGACCAATCAGAAGCCATGTTATTATTTGTTACAGTTAAAATAAATACACAACTTTGTAAAGGTGTACACATACATACACTACAAGTTCTACATCCATACAATCGTTTATTATTATTGATACAATAAACCTGACCTTTCCCTCGTCTCGAGATATCAAGACAATGAATGTAGAATCAATCTGATAGACTCATCACAGGGTTCTGTTGATAGATCATCTATCAAGCCCAATGCTGATGTGCAACTAGTTGACCTAACTTCAGCATCGATGGGTCTCAAAATCAACTTTGGTGAGCTTCCCATCCCATTTTGACTTGGCTGTCTTTTTTTTTCCAAAGCCAAGGTGCACCTTCTCACACTTTCGCTCTCCCTTCCTTCCCCACTTCACACCTCTCTTACTTAACAAACAAAACAAACAAACAACATCATTCATTCATTCATTCATTCAGACATCATTAATCCAACAACAACAACATACAACGATCACCTATTATTTATACATTACTTAAACTTACTACTATTTATAAACACTCTACTACTGATATATTTACAGAACTTATGATGATAATGATGACTATCTATCATTAATATTAATATCTATCGATCAATTCATTCATATCAATCAATCAATTGTAATTGGAATAGGTAGCCACAGCAGTACTGCAGCAAGTAGAAACAGGGGATAACAACATCATCACTTGTACGAATACAATCAATCAATCAAATTTTGAAAGAACTATCATCAACAATCAATCATTATGAACCAACAATATCAACAACAACATCAATATTCAATGTATGACCAACATAATAATACATCTGCAACGACAACGGCAGCACCGGCATCAGCACCGTCATCGATCCCGATAATGACAGCAGCAACCACTTCAGCAGGCGCAGCAGCAGCGGCACCAACAAACACATACCGACACAACTACAACCTAAAGTATAATGAGATCATCAACTCGATTGCTGTCAACAAGGAGGGCAACTACGTGTGTCTCGGAGGCAAGAAGTTCCTGCAGATCGTCGACCTCGACACGCTCAAGAACTACAAGTGCTTCCAACAGCAGAGCAAGTGGGAGGTTGGCGGTGTCGACTGGAACAATCTCTCTCCCAACCTAATAGCATCATCCGTATGTGTTGTATTTTGTTGATGACCTATACAATCAAACCTAACTCCTCTCGTATGAACAACAACAGTCCAATCAATACGCATCGATTTGGGACATCAACTCTCCAAAGTTCCCCTTGCAGGTACAGTTTGTGTCGCACAACAGAGCGATTGCAGACCTTTCATGGAGCTTGTTTGAACAGAACATCCTGGCGACGACCTCTGCAGACTCATACGTCAATCTCTGGGATCTTCGATCGCCCAAGCGAGTGATGCGCCTAAAGTCGCTCAGCTCACACATCTTGGGCGCCATCCAGGTCAAGTGGAACAAGTTCAACTCACACATCCTGGCATCGGCACACGAAAGCAATCTGATGATATGGGACATAAGAAAGGAGAATATAGAGCTAAACACAACGGTGCACTCCTCAAAGGTCTATGGCATTGACTGGTCGCCGCACGATCCCACCGAGATCCTCACATGTAGCCAAGACAAGACCGTCAAGATATGGTCCTATCCCAGTCTTCAACCCAGGGCCATAATCACCACAGCTCATCCAGTCCTTCGTGCCAAGTACCTTGTAAGTTGGTCCACTTACTCAATCGCGCACTCAATCAATCAACCAAACACTAACTTTAATACAACAAACAACAACATAGCCTATTGGAAGAGGAATAGTTACCATATCAGATAGAGGAGAGAATAGTATTAGACTTTGGAATGTGAATGACTTGTCGTCACCAGTGGCAACATTCAGTGGACACTCTGATTGTGTGCGAGCAGTGGACTTTAGAGTCAAGACAACACCCAATGATCAGGACATTCAGATCGTCTCGTGGTCAAAGGATCAGAATCTACGATTGTGGAAGCTGGAGAACTCGCACAAGGCCACTTGCGGCATTGCCTTCACCAGCTCCACGCCCCTGTTGGGCTCGACGCCCAATGTCAATCTGTCACCGGGTGGCGGCGACATCTCAGTCCTGTCGCACTCGATGATGTCCAACAGCTCAACGTCCAGTCTGCATTCAGTATTGTCCAATGACAACAAAGAGGCATTGGATAGCATCATTTATAAGTCACAGCAACAGAATGAAGAACAACAACAGCAGCAACAACAACAACAACTTCAACATCATCATCATCATCATCCAGCCGAAGAATATATTGGACCAAAGGAGTTGGAGTACGAGCTTAAGATCATTCAGAACAAGTTCATTGACAAGTCGCTAAAGATCGAGCAGGTCAACCTCGCACAGAGGATGTGCATCTTTAGCTGCACCGTGTTGAACATGTACAACGAGAATGGATCACTGCGTAACAGCAAGGGCAACCTTATGACCGACCTGTCGTCCTCACACGACGAAGACGACACCTTCCTCCAGGACTCACTCTCCATCACCACCGTCCAGCTGCGCGCCACCTTCCCCTCGATGTATCCACAGAGTGCCCCGCCACGCTTTGAGTGCATCCCAGCAGCCTGCACCACCTCGCTCAAGACCAACACAAACATCCTCGCCACTCTACACGAAGTAGCTGCGAGCAGGCTGGGCAAGCCATGTCTTGAGCAATGCTTGGTGACTCTGGTGTCGTTGGTCAAGAAAGAGGTGATGGACAGGGCCAAGGGAATCATTCCGGCCAGTCCCAATCCAGTGGCCGCCGCTGATCACCCGTATGCCAGGAGCAACGGGTCCAACGACAGCGGCAATCATCATCTTCACGATCGAATGCAAGACAGTTTCATCATGGGCGAGGGCAACAACAACAACAATCTATTGGATGGATTTAACAATGCAGCTGCTGGCAGCTTTGGTGTCAACAACAACAGCAGTGTCAAGAGTATTGGCAGCAGTGGCAGCAACAGCGGATTATCGATGACCACGAGCAAGGGCAGCAGCAGTAGCACATCAATATTGAATGATCTTGTGAATCATGATCATTCTCACAATCATGTTCATCATCATAATCAAGGTAGACAAGTGCCCAAATTAGATATATATAGTGTAAATAGCAGTAATAGTAAAGACTCCACTCAACCAACAGCGACAACAACATCAACAACAACGACAACTACATCAACCACCTCAACATCCACATCTGGCGCAGCACCAACATCATCAAGTCTGTCTGCACTCATCAACAACAACAACAACAACATATTACACTCAAGTCCAAGAATGATATCGACCACATCTTCAAACAACAACAACGTCATCAGCAACAGCAATAACAAACTGTTACAAGCCGACAACAACAACAACAACAATAGATCGATAATGTCCAAGTCTTATGAGAAGCAACAGCTGATAGCAGGCCTTGGTACATCACAGACAAAGTCGTCCGACATCGACTCACCACCTATACTGCGCACGCCAACCAACGATCGATCACCCTTGTCCAACTCGTACAAGGAGTCGATGCTGTGGGCCGCTGCACCATCAGCAAGCGTCTCCTCCGACCTCTCACTGTCATCACACCGCAATCCTTTATTGTCATCGCCCTCCAACCGCAACCCCATCGAGACCCTGCCATGCCCACGTCTGAGCGGTGCTGTGTTTGGCGGCGGCGACCGTCTGGTGATCTTCAAGAACACGGTCGGACGTCCCGCCCTACTCAACACCCATGCGCCACGCACCTACAAAGACCTTCTTGCCACGAGCGTCCAGCCCAAGACCGGTGAGCAGCAGGGCAAGCTAACACACTCGCTCTCCTCCACCATCCTAACATCACCTGCCAAATACGACAGTCCAATACTCTCATATGTATGTTGTTCAAGATCCTTCCTTCTGGCTCACTCCTATACTCACTCATTCATACAATCATTCAATCAAATAGATGTCACCAAGCTTTAGCTCATCACCGACGACGTTCACACTCTCACCTCTGATGGCTAGCAATCAATCCAATCATTCTGGACACTCCTCTGCCTTGATCACAACCACTGGCGGCACATCATCATCACCAATGTCACACCTGGTGAAGATTATTGATACTCCACTCTCGCAAACCTCTATCTATTTGGCCAAGAACTACACGCTGTCCGGCTCGATCAGTCACATCTGCAAGCACAATGAGAATGTGGCCAAGTCTGTACATAGAAAGGACCTGGTCAAGCTGTGGTCCACCATCAACATGCTTACCGACACCAAGCTGTTCATCACGGCCAACTCGGGCAAGAAGCAGCAGAGTGCTCTCCACGCAGACGACCTGTGGATCCACAATCCACTCGGCCGTCCCTTTGTCCAGACACTATTCACCCACTACAGGAAGATTGGAGACACTCAGACACTTTCGATGCTTGTGTGCATGTTGGTGATGGCTGCCCAACGCCTGACCAAGCAATCCAAGACGCAGTCCATGCCCATCACCTCACCGCCCCTCGAATCCAGGATGCCGCCCCAGTCGCCACTGCACATGAGCCATTCATTCAACAGCACCGGACTGACTAACTTCCTGGATGACTCGATGGTGAGCCGATCCTACCATCGCTTGGACCAGCACATTGGACAGGCGGTGGGCGCCACACCCGTGCTCTCCTACGACCCCTCGCTCTGTCTTCTGTCTCCAAACAACCTGCGCCACTACGACAATCTGATAATGATGCACGCCGAGCAGCTGTACCGTTGGGAGCTGCTAGAGAAGCGCGCGGAGACGATGAAGTTCCTGCACTTCCATCACCAACAGGACATCGCCACAGGAGTCAGTGGTGGCGGCCCGGCCAGGAGCATCCAGTTCCACATCAGCTGCATCCGTTGTCAGAGACCACTCGCTGACAACTTCTGCACCTACTGCAAGATCTTTATATTCAAGTGCGCCATCTGTCGTCTGTCGGTGCGCGGCCTATCCAGCTTCTGTGTGCAGTGTGGACATGGCGGCCACAGCGATCACATGAAGAAGTGGTTCGAATCATATGGCAGTTGTCCAACAGGCTGTGGATGTGTATGTAGTGCTCATCACACTTCCAATGCATCCTCTGCCACTGCTTCACCCACCGTCAACATCAACTCGAGCAAGATAAGTCTGTTGCCCGAGCCTGCACGACCTCCCACCACGTCCTCATCCGCTGCCACTCCACACAACTTCCACTTCTCGCCCTAAATCAGTCGACCAATCATGTTGAGCTGATTGAGATGGATAGGGAGGCAGGTCCAAAGAATAAACTATATCACGATCACCCAATGTCGCGTCGCGCGTACTTTGTGTTCGTGTTGCCACTCACTCATGATCATTCTTCCAACTACCACATAACATGAATGTAAAGAGATACAGATATATGAATGAATGGACGACGACAACAACGATAACAAGAATAGGTACATAATGATCAACGATGAGTTCATCGATGTGTACAAGAGATGTAATCATAAACTTGTTGAACATAAAGTTATTGAGTCAACCAGACAACTCAATCTGTTTAATGTGGCCTCATTGATTGAGTGCTTACAACATGATGTAGATTCATCGTCAATCACATCAAGTACAATCAATCATGCAAGTTCACTGGTACAACTAATGTGGCAATTCATTCACAGTGGCAATTGGAAGGATGTCAATGTCCTATATCGAGACATCTACTCATATGCATCAATAATACTTGTCTACTGCATGCAACAACATCATCAACAACATCAACAGTCAATGGATTGGATGAAGTGTATGAAACAACTTGATTGTGCTCTTTTACTTGGTGGCAACATGTTCAATGTGCTTGTGAATCAGATGATTGATGTCATCACATCATTGGCATTGACTCCTCAACATGTTGACACGGCCACATCAAGCACAAGTACAAACTCAGAGGCATTCACAACGAGCCAGCATGCCCCACAATCAGACACATTCAAGCTACACTTGGAGATGTCTGAACAATGTATGATACCAAGATTGGTGGCACCGCCATTACAGGTGTTTTGGAATGACAATATGAAGACTCATACACCTGTTGTGATCACTGGAGCAATGTCACACTGGCCGGCACTATCCACGCGTCCTTGGAGCAACATGTCGTATCTCAAGCGTGTGGCGGGCATGCGCACCGTTCCCATCGAGGTCGGTCGCCAGTATACCGATGCAGATTGGTCACAACAATTGATAACAATTCAAGAGTTTATTGAGACGTACATCACTGGCACTGCGACTGAAGCTCAGTCTGAGGAAACAACAACGACGACCACGACCACGACCACGACCATGGCCACTGGATACCTGGCACAGACACAACTATTTGATCAAATACCTGTGTTGCGAAGTGATATAGCCACGCCAGATTATTGTGCCATGTCAATATCAGACCTTGGTGATGATGATGATTGCGATGATGATGATGAATCAGAGCCGGTAATGATTGTAAATGCATGGTTTTGGTCCAAAGGGTACCACAACACCATTGCACCACGATCCACATCACAACCTTTTGTGCCAAGTCGTTGGATCAAAGTATATCCGTCTCTACGCCGTTGAACAATCCCAATACGTCTACCCTCATGACTCATCAATGTTATTCAATACCAGCCGAGTAAGTAATTACCCTTCTGCCACACTTCCACTCACCTATTCACCGACTCACTAACATCATTCGTTCATTACAAGGTTGATGTTGAACATCCAGACTTGGAACAATTCCCAGACTTTTCAAAGGCAACTTATACCGAATGTATATTGAACGAAGGTGAGATGTTATATATTCCGCCAAAGTGTTGGCATTATGTCCGTTCTCTCAGTACCAGTTTCTCTGTTAGCTTCTGGTGGTCATGATCAATATATTTAATGATATCCTATTCCCAACATTCTCTAGAAGCCTCATATCACGCTTTCGATTTCAAATCTAACTCAGTAACCTTAAACATATATGAGGTACTTCAATTTCCTCTTCCTCTCTTCCTCCATCATCCAAATTGACTTTGTAAAATGATTTAAATCTGTAAACTCGAGTTTACTGGTTATAAAATAGGTGTTATCGACTTTGCAAAAAACAAGTTGAACAAATTGGTGCACTCTTATTCTTCCATTGAGGACTCGTCATGGAAGAAAGGAACCAGCGAATTTGTAGTTTGTCAAGATAGATATTATTTGCAAACTGACTTCCTAATAACTTATCATAGAGTCTATCCGTGATTATGATCATTATTTGAGGATAAATAGGATACAGAATTTGAAGTTATTATTTCATTCTTCTAAATAATTATTCACTAAATACAAATTAATATCTATCTATATTCATTTACAATGATGTCATCACCATCTACACCAACTCAGAAGAAGACAAGGAAGGTTAACCCTCAAGGCGCGAACTATTCGAGTTTTGATATGTATTTTGGGGAAGATATGATTAAATGATTGATTGATCTAATCAAATAACGTTATTGTAATGGCGCGTGTAATAATGTAACATGTCAAGTCTATTGTCATTCTACTTGTGGTGGTGGGAGTGTGTTTGGACTACTTCTGTGAGAGATAACCACACCACAATTCAACAGTACCGACATGATTGTTTGTTGGTGATCAATCAGAAAC